>NC_092242.1:29554112-29653947 GCF_036320965.1 Panulirus ornatus | reverse complement strand
CTCTTGCACCTTTGTCTTGACCTCCTGCCTCTTTTTTTGTTATATCTCCCAGTCATTTGCACTATTTCCCTGCTAAACCTGTCCCAATGCCTCTCTCTTCTCTTTCACTAATAATCTTGCTTCTTCATCCCACCACTCACTACCCTTTCTAATCTGCCCACCTCCCACAAGCATCTTTTGTATAAGCCATCATTGCTTCCCTGAATACATCCCATTTTTCCCCCATTCCCCTTACATCCTTTGCTCTCACCTTTTTCCATTTTGCACTTAGTCTCTCCTGGCACTCCCTCACACAAGTCTCCTTCCCAAGCTCACTTACTGTCACCACTCTTTTCACCCCAACATTCTCTCTTCTTTTTTGAAAACGTCTACAAATCTTCACCTATGCCTCCACAAAATAATGATCAGACATCCCTCCAGTTGCACCTCTCAGCACATTAACATCCAAAAGTCTCTCTTTGATGTGCCTATCAATTAACATGTAACCCAATAACTCTCTCTGGCCATCTCTTCTTCTTACATATGTATACCTATGTATATATATCTCTTTTTAAACCAGGTATTCCCAATCACCAGTCATTTTTCAGCACACAAATCTACAAGCTCTTCACCATTTCCATTTACAATAATGAACACCCAGTGTACACCAATTATTCCCTCAGCTGCCACATTACATGCTCACCTTTGCTTTCAAATCACCCATCAGTATAACTCTGTCTCATGCATCAAAACTGCTAGCACAGTCACTCAGCTGCTCCCAAAACACTTCCCTCTCATTATCTTTCTTCTCATGCCCAGCTGCATAGGCACCAATAATCACCCATCTCTCTCCATCCACTTTCAGTTTTACTCATGTCAATCTAGAGTTTACTTACACTCTATCACATACTCCCACAACTCCTGTTTCTGGAGTAGTGCTACTCCTCCCTTTGCTCTTTTCCTCTCACCAACCCCTGATTATTCCCTCAAACATACCCATATATGCTTTCTTAACTTCCCAAACCTTTGCCCCCTTCACCACCTTGTGACTCACTTCTGCATCCATGGTTCCATTCGCTGCCAAGTCCATTTCCATATATCTAGAACACCACTTACTCCGGGTTTTCTCCATTCAAACTTATCTCCCAATTAACTTGTCACTCAACCCTACTGCACTTAATAGCCTTGTTCTTATTCACATTTACTCTCAAGTTTCTCCTTTCACACACCTTTCCAAACTCAGTCACCAATGGTTTCTCACTAGAATCAGCCAGCAGAGCTGTATCATTGGTTAACAACAACTGACTCACTTCCCAAGCCCTCTCATCCCCATCAGGTTGCATAATCACCCCTCTCTCCAAGACTCTTTGCATTTATCTCCTTAACCACCCCGTCCATAAACAAATTAGACAACCTTGGGGACATCACAAACCCCTGCTGTAGACTGACCTTCCCTGGGAACCAATTATTCTCCTCGCTTCCTACTTGTACACATGCCTCACATCCTTGGTAAAAACTTTTCGCTGCCTCTGGCAACTTACCTCCCACACCATATACTCTTAAAAACCTTCCACAAAGCATCACTTATCAACCCTGTCATATGCTTTCTCCAGATCCATAAATGCTACATACAAATCCATTTGTTTTTCTAAGTATTTCTCATATACATTTTTCAAAGCAAACACCTGATCAATACATCCTTTACCAATTCTGAAACCATACTGCTCTTCCCCAATCTGATGCTCTGTACATGCCTTCACCCTCTCATTCAATACCTTCCCATATAATTTCCCAGGAATACTCAACAAACTTATGCCTCTGTAGTTTGAACACACACCTTTAACAACTTTGCCTTTGTACAGTAGTACTATGCATGCATTCCGCCAATCCTCAGGCACTTCACTATGGTCCAGAAATGCGTTAAATATCCTTGCCAACAAATCAGCAACACAGTCATCCCCTTTTTTAATAGATTCCATTGCAATACCATCCAAACCTGCCGCCATGCTGGATTTCATCTTCTGCAAAGGTTTCATTGCCTCTTCTCTCTTTACCAAACCATTCTCCCTGACTCTCTCACTTCGCACACTGCCCTGACCAAAACACCCAGTGTCTGCCACTCTATTATCAAACATATTTAAGAAATCTTCAGAATACTCACTCCATCTCCATTTCACTTCCTCACTCCATTATTACTTTACCACTTGCCCCCTTCACTGATGGTCTCATTTATTCTCTTGTCTTGCATACATTATTTACCTCCTTCCAAAACATACTTTTAATCTCCCTAAAATTTAATCATACTTCTTTGTCGGTTCCCATATTAGTGAGGTAGTGCTGGGAACAGACAAAGAAATTCACTCCCATCCATTCTCTGGTTATTGTGTATAATGCACCATCACCACATCTCTCTATCCACACTCAGACTTCACAGAGCACTAGACTGGGGAAGAGCAGTGTGGTTTCAGAATTGGTAGAGGATGTTATGATCAGGTGTTTGCTTTGAAAAATGTATATGCTCTGCATGTTTGTTGACAGCAAGTTGACCCCTGTATACCACATCTCTCCAATTCAGTCTGCCCTATGCATGCCTTTCTCCTCTCATCCTGCTGGCCCAGAGCACTCAAAAACTATTTCACTCCTGTCTACCAATTTGGTCTACCCCTTCTCCTAGTCCCCTCTACTTCTGAAATGTATATCCTATTTTTCAGCCTCTCCCAACTCATTCTCTGTATGTTCAACCCATTTCAGTACACCCTCTTCAGCTTTATTTGCTACACCCTTCTTATTACCACACCTCTCTCTTAGCCTATAATTATTTACTAGATCAGTCCTCCTCACAACTCATATTGTCCTCAAACATTTTATTTCAATACATCCACCTTCTTTAGAACATTCTCATATAATATCTATGCCTTGCATCCTTACAACACCGTTGGGATGACTATATCTTCAAATATTCCCATTTTTGCCCTCCCACATAGTGACCACACATTCCTCAGTGTTCCCAAAGCTCTCACCATTCACCTACCATATGACTCACCTCTTGTTTCCATGGTTCCATTTGTTGCTATGTCCACTCCTGGGTAAGTGAAATACTGTGGTTCCACCAGTTTTTCTCTTGATTAAAATTGCACCCCAAGGAATGTCTCTTTGCTCTGCTAAAAGTAATAACTTTCCTTTTATTGACATTTACTCTCAGCTTTTGCCATTTTATACTGTCTCCCAATTTCAGACACCAACTTTGTAAGTTTCTGACTTGAAGCTGTCACCAGTGCTGTGTCATCAACAAACAACAATTGACTCACTTCCCAGGTCTCACACCCCCTACAGGGAGCATACTTTCTTGTCTTTCCAAGACCCTCGTATTTACCTTCCTCACCACTCCTTCCATAAACAAATTAAACAGCCTTTGGTGATGTCATACACTCCTACTGCAGATCACCCTTCATCTGGGACCACTCACTGTGATGGTACCTACCTCTCATTTCTTCTTGTAGCTTTCCTTTCACACCAGATATTCATAACACCTTCTGCAAAGCATATCTATCTACCAAACATATTCCTTCTCCAGATCTACTAGGGCAAATAACTATTTCTCACTCATATTCTGCAGAGTAAACACCTAATCCACTCATGCTATACCATGCCTGAAGCCACATTGTTCCTCCCCAATCTTTGCATAACGTCATCACTCTTCCATATAACTTACAAGGTGCTCTCAACAAAGTAAGACCTGTGTAATTCAAACACTCGCTCTTGTCTCCTTGGAACTGAACAGTGGCATGATACATGTATTCTGCTAATCCTCAGGCACCTCACCATGATCCATACATACATTGAAAATCATAACTTAACAATCAACAACACAATCACCCTCTTTCTTAAGAAATTTGACTGCAATGCCTTCCACTTCAGCAGCCTTGCAGCATTTAATCTTACACAAGGCTTTTGCCACCTTTTCTCTCTTCACCAACCACTTGCCTTGGTTCCCTCACTTCACATGCCTCTTTAACACAAATGCCCTACATCTGTCTTGAAACATATTCAACAATCTTTCAAAATATTTACTTCATCTCCTTACCTCATCACTAACTGTTACACTTTCACATTTGCCCCCTTCTTCTGTGTTCCCTTTTGGTCTCATGCTTTTCTCACAGTTTTAACTTTCTTCCAAAAAGTCTTATTCACCCTGAAGTTTCCTGACCCTCACTCACCCCACCTCTCATTTGCCTCTTTTTCAACCCATGCAGCTTCCTCTTGAGCTCCTGTTTCTTTCTCTTATACATCTCCCAATCATGTATACTTCTTCACTGTAAGTACAGCGCATATCCCTCTCTTTTCCCTTTCACAGGGAACTTTACTTTATCATCCCACCCATCATTATCCTTTCTCACCTTCCACCGTACACATGCCACACAGATCTCTTGCACAAGCCAGAACTGCTGCCCCAAATACCTCCAATACCTTACCCACTTTCCAAGGTTTATTTACTCACGTTTTGTTGTTCCATTCTCAGTCTGTTGTGATATTTTTTCGCATGACTCTTTCAATCTCACTTACTTTTGCCACTGTCTTCCCACCCATCAAGTTTTCTCTTTTCCAAAAGCCTTGACAAATCTTCACCCTTGCCTCCTTAAGGTAATGGCTAGACATCCCACCATCTACCCCTCTGAATGCATTCACATCCAAAAGTCTTCTTCATGCAAACCTATCAGGTAGATATTATGTAATCCAATAATGTCTATTGACCATCTTTCCTACTCACATACCTATACTTGTGTATGTCCCTCTTTTCAGTCACCAGCCCCTTTTCACACACAGCTGTGGCACAAGCACAGTAATGACTGGTGCAAGTGGGCATAAGTGTAGAATTATATGAGTCACATTGTGTTCTCACTCTTTGCATGCTTTTAGAGAACTAATGTAGTGGGCAGAGTGGCATGTGCTGCATCAACAGCCTGCAGCATGTGGTGTGCGTTTTCTCATAATTTATACATCTGTCTGTATCGCTGATACCTATTCCAACTGGGAACTCCCTCAAGGGGGTGGCCAAGACAAAAGTCTTCATTGCTGGTGAACTCCAGTGCTGCCTCTTTGTCTTTAATGCCTCACCCTTAACAGGCCACTGGCAGAGGGCAACTCTAGTGCAGTGTTTCCAGAGGCTCCTACCTAATGTTCCAATCTGCTACATCTACCTAATGCTCCTGCCTCAAGATCCGACCTACTACTACCAAATGTTTCTACCTAATGCTCCTGTCTAATGTTCCTACCTACTACATCTACATCTATTTATTGCTCCTACCATTTTGCCAAAAGGCAGGGCTAGCACATAGTGCTCCCACAGGAAATTCTAGTTACGAAGAGTGAGTTATGTTAGTTGAAGTGTTGTCAAGTATTATGTGAGTAGGACCAGTAATATACCTCCCTGGTTAGTAGCTGCCTACCAGTTACTACCTACTGATTGCTCATGTTATAAAGAAAATGGAATAATTTTGATACTCATGCTGTATCAGGATCATTATGTTACATGCTATGTCATTATAATATCTGTGCTCTAGCTCTGTTTTTCACTCCCAAATTTATTGTGCTGTAGCTACATGATCTCACTCCCAGTTAGTTTATTTGATCATGCTATTATAAATGTATCAGTTTAGACAACACCTTCCCCTCTAGTATCCCCATCTAAATGTAGATATTGGTACCTTGATAATTCGATGATTCTGACTGAAATAACTTGGAAAGAATAACTTGCAAAAATTCCTTTTTGAAGTCCCTTGGGTAGGTTACTGTCTGTCCTTCAGGCATATATTAAAAGTTATTGTTGCTGGAAAGGAAACATATACCTCTGCCTCCAGTTATCTCTTTTCATTCTGTCCAAAAAGCCTTCTCTCTGTGGATGCAAGAAAATCTTATAGACCTGATGGCATTTATCCCTTTTTATTGAAAGTGTGTACTTCTGAACTTGAACCTGTGCTTGCTCAAATATTCTATTTTTGTTGGAAAACCAGACATTTTTTTCTTTTTGGAAGCATACATTAGAACATCCCATCCTTAATGAAAGTGCCCATTCCAACTCCTCTGATTATCATCTTGTTGCTTTACATCTACTGTTTCCAAAGTGTTTGAATCCTTCTTCAACAATCATATCCTCAAACATTTTGAGTCTCACAATTTTCTCTCTTATCATCAATATGGCTTCTGTAAGTCAAAATCTACTGGTGACATCCTTTTCTTTCTGATCATCATCTCTGAAAGATTTTGGAGAATTCTGTGTAGTTGCCCTTGATATACCAAAGACTTTTGATAGGGCCTGGCATCAGTTCCCCTCTTTTGGCTTTCCCCTCACTTTGTTCCCTCATATCTAGCTTCCTCTCTGGTCAATTTATCTCCATAGTTGATGGATCAACTTACCCCTTTCCCTATCAACGTGGTGTCTCTGAAGGTTCTGTCGTGTGTCCAGCACTCTTCATCTTTTTCAATAACTATATCCTTTCTTCAACTGATTAAATGCAGTCATATGCTGATTACTCAACACTGCATTCCTATGCTTCTTGTAAATCAGCTCCATCCTCTCACACTCAATCTGCAACCCTTTTCTCAGCACAAGTTCATATATACACTCAGGCTAGGACAGGATATCACAGTGGGATAGATGACACCAGACTAAGTCTAATGCCTCCAAAACCCAATTTTGCTCTCAAAAGCTTCTGTCTCGTTTGATGGTTCTGTAATTCTGCCACTTAACACAGTGAACATATCTTTGACTTGTAACTTATCTTGGAAACCACACATTATGCAAATAGCTAAGTCTGCCTCTAAGAAAGTGATAGTCTTGATTAGGTGTCTAAATTTCTTTTCCTCTGAACAGTTGCTCCATTTATACTGAGGACTGATCTGTCCTTGTATGGAGTGCTGCTCTTACATCTGAAAGGATTCTGTTATATGGAGTACTGCTCTTACCTTTGGAGTGATTTTAACTTTAGTTCTTTGCTAGACTGGCTTGAGTATGAAGCAGTGCAACTTATCAACTCTTCCAGGCTAACCTCATAAATTGACCCACTTGCCCTGTGCCACAAAGTTGGTACACTTTCCATCTTCTGTTGGTATATTTTGGTTTTTGCTTCTGAGACCTGGCTCCTAGTATGTCAATATCATTACCTAGTCCAGGAAATACATAGCAGGTTGCTGCAACTTAGGAGTGGGCCATATATATACTGTTTCTTTCCTTACACTACGAAGCTTTGGAACTCTGCCTTTTCGTGTCTCTCCTAGAAACTGTAATCTGGTCCTTTTTAAACAACAGCTTTTCCAATTCCTCTAAAATTCTTAAAAGTTTTTCTTCATCTCTTCTTTCTCCCTCTCAGTAACCTTTTTTATATTTCAAGTAAAGTTGGTCTTGTTCTAGACTTTGGTCTGTGACTGGAGCCTACAACACACCAACTTGATAATTCAGTGAAAATTTGAGAAGCCCCTATGTGAGTTTGGCATCCTTTATTCACTCTTTCTCAAAAGACTTATGCTGATGATAAATATGAGTGACCTGAGAGGCTGTATGCTTTTGATCTGCTCCACATAGATAGGAGTGGGATTAAAGGTGATAGGTAGATGACAGATTTTTCGATTATGTTTTGGGAGAAATTGATATCAGTATTTTGTTTCTTTATAGGGTAATCAGAATTGGCAGGAAGGAGAAAGATTGCTGAATGACTTAGAACAAAATGAAAGCTTTAATGAGCCACCTAGTACAGCTAAACTTTCAGGAAAAGGTAATGTGGCTTTTGTTTACACTGTATGTTTATCAGGTGGTAGAGGCAGCTCTTCATGGTGTAGTGAAAGAGGTTACAGCTTCATGGTTGATGTAAAAATTTTCATTAAAATCATACATTTATCAGTGAACACTGCAGTACAGTTTTAACATTAGTGACCAAAGTATGCTTTGTATGCCTGACGTGTACCAACCTATTGAGTTAATTGAGCTGATATTGGCCCACTGCATATGTTGTTTGTTTATTACATGGCGTGATTTAGTATATCATGATTAATGAGGTTATATGTGTTTATGTATGCCTTATATTTTCATCTTAACCCCCATTACTTAGGGTGACTTTACTGCAAACGAACTCAGAATTTGTTCATGTACAGCCTAGGCTTATGTTGGCTGTGATTAAAGAACATCCTTTTTATCTCTAAAGTACTTTTTATCGAGGCTGTAAGGCATGTGTACGTGTAGGAAGAGAGGAAAGTGATTGGTTCTCAGTGAATGTAGGTTTGCGGCAGGGGTGTGTGATGTCTCCATGGTTGTTTAATTTGTTTATGATGGGGTTGTTAGGGAGGTGAATGCAAGAGTTTTGGAAAGAGGGGCAAGTATGAAGTCTGTTGGGGATGAGAGAGCTTGGGAAGTGAGTCAGTTGTTGTTCGCTGATGATACAGCGCTGGTGGCTGATTCATGTGAGAAACTGCAGAAGCTGGTGACTGAGTTTGGTAAAGTGTGTGAAAGAAGAAAGTTAAGAGTAAATGTGAATAAGAGCAAAGTTATTAGGTACAGTAGGGTTGAGGGTCAAGTCAATTGGGAGGTGAGTTTGAATGGAGAAAAACTGGAGGAAGTGAAGTGTTTTAGATATCTGGGAGTGGATCTGGCAGCGGATGGAACCATGGAAGCGGAAGTGGATCATAGGGTGGGGGAGGGGGCGAAAATTCTGGGAGCCTTGAAGAATGTGTGGAAGTCGAGAACATTATCTCGGAAAGCAAAAATGGGTATGTTTGAAGGAATAGTGGTTCCAACAATGTTGTATGGTTGCGAGACGTGGGCTATGGATAGAGTTGTGCGCAGGAGGATGGACGTGCTGGAAATGAGATGTTTGAGGACAATGTGTGGTGTGAGGTGGTTTGATCGAGTAAGTAACGTAAGGGTAAGAGAGATGTGTGGAAATAAAAAGGGCGTGGTTGAGAGAGCAGAAGAGGTGTTTTGAAATGGTTTGGGCACATGGAGAGAATGAGTGAGGAAAGATTGACCAAGAGGATATATGTGTCGGAGGTGGAGGGAACGAGGAGAAGAGGGAGACCAAATTGGAGGTGGAAAGATGGAGTGAAAAAGATTTTGTGTGATCGGGGCCTGAACATGCAGGAGGGTGAAAGGAGGGCAAGGAATAGAGTGAATTGGAGCGATGTGGTATGCTGGGGTTGACGTGCTGTCAGTGGATTGAATCAGGGCATGTGAAGCGTCTGGGGTAAACCATGGAAAGCTGTGTAGGTATGTATATTTGTGTGTGTGGACGTATGTATATGCATGTGTATGGGGGTGGGTTGGGCCATTTTCTTTCGTCTGTTTCCTTGCGCTACCTCGCAAACGCGGGAGACAGCGACAAAGCAAAAAAAAAAAAAAAAAAACTTTATATTCTAAAAGTTAACACTCAGAATATAAGTTTATCATTTGAAAATTCCATTTCTGCTCATTTTTTAACATTTCAAGTGATATTCTTTCCCTGTGCCTATATCCTTAAGTGAATTACCCTGCAAATTTAAAGTTCACTCAATGAAACCACTCATTTTTTTGTAGATCTATATCTTCCTCTTTGAAACCAATAATTTTCCCTTGGTCATGTGCTTCCATTCATAGTTTTAGTTTTTTCACCCACCTCAGTTATTAAACATTCCATATGACCATATTGTCTTGACATTATTAGGTGATTAACAACACTCACTCTCTGTCTTAAGAAATTGAGCAGCAGCACCATCTGTTCCTCATTCTTTTATCTTGTACAGTGCTGGAGAAGGCATATGATAGAGTTGATAGAGATGCTCTGTGAAAGGTATTAAGAATATATGGTTTTGGAGGCAAGTTGTTAGAAGCAGTGAAAAGTTTTTATCGAGGATGTAAGGCATGTGTACGTGTAGGAAGAGAGGAAAGTGATTGGTTCTCAGTGAATGTAGGTTTGTGGCAGGGGTGTGCGATGTCTCCATGGTTGTTTAATTTGTTTATGGATAGGGTTGTTAGGGAGGTGAATGCAAGAGTTTTGAAAAGCGGGGCAAGTATGCAGTCTGTTGTGGATGAGAGAGCTTGGGAATTGAGTCAGTTGTTGTTCGCTGATGATACAGCGCTGGTGGCTGATTCATGTGAGAAACTGCCAAAGCTGGTGACTGAGTTTGGTAAGGTGTGTGAAAGAAGAAAGTTGAGTGTAGATGTGAATAAGAGCAAGGTTATTAGGTACAGTAGGGTTGAGGGTCAAGTAAATTGGGAGGTAAGTTTGAATGGAGAAAAACTGGAGGAAGTGAAGTGTTTTAGATCTCTGGGAATGGATTTGGCAGCGGATGGAACCATGGAAGCGGAAGTGAATCATAGGGTGGGAGAGGGGGCAAAAGATCTGGGAGTGTTGAAAAATGTGTGAAAGTCCAGAACGTTATCTTGGAAAGCAAAAATGGGTATGTTTGAAGGAATAGTGGTTCCAACAGTGTTATATGGTTGTGAGGCATGGGCTATAGATAGGGTTGTGTGGAGGAGGATGGATGTGCTGGAAATGAGATGTTTAAGGACAATATGTGGTGTGAGGTGGTTTGATCGAGTAAGTAATGAAAGGGTAAGAGAGATGTGTGGTAATAAAAAGAGTGTGGTTGAGAGAGCAGAAGACGATGTTTTGAAATGGTTTGGTCACATGGAGAGATTGAGTATGGATAGATTGACAAAGAGGATACATGTGTCAGAGGTGGAGGGAAGGAGGAGAAGTGGGAGACTAAATTGGAGGTGGAAAGATGGAGTGAAAAAGATTTTGAGTGATCGGGGCCTGAACATGCGGAAGGGTGAAAGGCGTGCAAGGAATGGAGTGAATTGGAACGTTGTGGTATACCGGGGCCGACGTGCTGTCAATGGATTAAACCAAGGCATGTGAAGCATCTGGGGTGAGCCATGGAAAGTTTAATGGGGCCTGGATATGGAAGGGGAGCTGTGGTTTCAGTGCATTATACATGATAGCTAGAGACTGAGTGTGAACGAATGTGGCCTCTGTTGTATTTTCCTAGCACTACCTCATGCACATGTGGGGGGAGGGGGCTGGTATTTCATGTGTGGCGGGGTGGCGACGGGAATGAATGAGGGCAGACGGTGTGAATTATGTACATTTGTATATATATGTATACATTGAGATGTATAGGTATGTATATGTGCGTGTGTAGACGTGTATGTATATACATGTGTGTGTGGGTGGGTTGGGCCATTCTTTCGTCTGTTTCCTTGCGCTACCTCGCTGATGCAGGAGACGGCAACAAAGTATGATAAAAAAATAAAGAATGTACAATGCTTTCACCTCATATCCTTTTACCATCCCATTCATCTTGACTTCATGCTTTGCATTCCATCTTGTCCCAGACTTTCCATATGTATCCCTGTTGATTAACATCAGAAGTCCCTCAAAATACACATTTCATTTCATTTCTTTTTCTTTGTGTGATATTAGTTCTGCACCTGCTGTCTGCATTGTCAACTGCATTTGTCCATTTGTTCTCACACTATATTCACACCCTTCCAAAACTTTTATGTTTTCTCTGACGTTCAGTGATACACTTTCTTCTCAGGTCATCTTTCCTCATGTGCAACTCTTCTGCCTTTCTTTTGATGTCTTACTGCTTTCTCTTGTATTCCATCATGTCATATGCATTCCTGCTTTGGAGATGCTAGCCATGCATCTCATTTTACTGTTCCAGTGTTAGTTTACCATCCTCATTTTATTACTGACTGCCATTTCTCGTACATCCATATCTCATCTTCCTCATAACTTTACCAGCACATTTTGCACCTCTTACTTTGATAGGGTCCACTTCACTTCTACTCCCTAGCTTCATTTTTTCCACCCTATATCATAATTCTTTGATTTACACCTGCTGCTTTTGCACATATGCCACTTTCCTAGAATTGCTTACTTTCACACCTCTTTCTTATTTACAGTTACACCACCGATTTTCTGGCACTCTTAGTTCCAAAGCCTTGCCGAATTAACCATTTTGCCAGACCAACCGTGGTCACATAATAATAATTCATCAGCACACCTCTAACCCACTAATTATACATCTCCCAAGTGCCTGAAGTATACCATGGACTGCTAGAAATTTGAATTAAACAAATATAAAATTTAAGTTGAATAAATAAATGAAACGCATTATACACCTGCTCAGGACTGAGGTGCTCATCAGCTACGAGTTTCGCAAATTCATCCACATACTTCGGCAGCTCCTTCGTGGTTGGCAGACCGCTTTTTTCCGCACACTTTATTCATGGAAAATCCATGACACTATTTGAAACTTTGAATACATCGTTCGCTATAGTCACGCTCATGTTGTAGTTTTAAGTGTTTTATGGAACAACTTTGCGTGGTTCATTATCATGCTACCTGACAGGTCCACTCCATCACTCTGACGCTGTCAAAACCATTGCATCATCACTTGATCGTGCTCAGTACTCTCACCATCTTTCATAGTTTCTCTAATCATCATTTGCTTCTTGGAATCGCTGTCTGCATAGAATTTCAATATTTTCTTCATTTGCTTATTTATATCATAAACACTTGATGAACCAATACTCTAGATGTCACAGCTTACACACCAAAACACCAAGGTCCATTTTTTCTACAGTTCTACTTTATCTTGGAACGATATGGACTGATGTGTACAATTGACACCACGACTGACACTCTTATATGTCTTGGAAGCCATAGGTAGGGTTAAATGTAAGCAAAATAAGCTAAGAATCTCATAGAATTGTGGTATCATCACCAAATGCAGTGTAAAGAATGTAAATAAGCGCACCCTACACACAACACTATATGTGGCCGCCCAGTAAACTAGTCTGGTGGCCATGGTAATTTCAAGTTCCCTCACATAATTTTGTCTAGACTAAAGGAGGTGCCGAACCATCAGTTACCGGAAAATCGGTGGTGTACCTGTATATGATTTCCTCTTTCTGTAAAGTCACCATCATCTATAGCTGTGGCCTCTTCCAAGACATTCCACTTACCACCCCACAGGGGTGAAAATTCTGTGGGTGCAGGTGGTGCAATGCATCCAGACCCCCATCCTCCTGGAAACTCATTGCCATGCCTGGCCCAATTGATGATATTAGCATCCTGAATATCCGTAGGGATAAGGGAGAAAGAATACTTCCAGTGTATTCTCTGTGTCATAGAAGCAACTGAGAGGGTCAGTAGGGGGAGGATTGGAAAACCTTCCCTTCTTGTATTTCAATTTCTAAAAGAGGGAACAGTAAGAGCCAAGAAGGAGTTCCCATCCTTTTCAGAGGCTCAGGCTTGGGTGTCTGAATATTTGTGGATGTAATTTAAGATGAGAAAAAAGGGGAGATAATTGAGATAATTAGAATAATTAAAGAAAGGAACCTGGATGTTCTAGTTCTGAGTGAGACAAAATTCAAAGGTAAGGGAGAAGAAGAGTATGGGAATGTCTTAAGGGTAAAGTCAGGGGTTAGTGTAAGGACAAGACCTAAGGAAAGGGTAGCACCTCTGTTGAAGCAGTTGTAGGAATGTGTGAAAGAGTGTAGGGAAGTGTGCTTCAGACTGATGTGTGTGAAACTGTAAGTGGACTACAGGAGATGGATGATTATTAGTGCTCATGCGCTCGGCCAGGAGAAGATCGATGGAGAGAGGCGAGTGTTTTAGGAACCGCCAAGTTAGTGTGTCTGCAGTTTTGAGGCAAGAGACTGGGTATCAGTGATGGGTGATATAAATGCAAAAGTGAGTAATGTAGCTATCAAAGGTATGATTAAGGGCTATGGGATATTCAGGAGAATGAATAGAAAGTTGTTTGCTGAATAAGGCTGGTGATTGGAAATGCCTGGTTTAAAAGAGTAGGAAAGGTGAAAAAGAAGAGAGAGGCATTTGGACGAGTTTTACAGGGAACTAGTGCAAATGACTGGGAGATGTATAAAAGAAAGAGATAAGAGGTCAAGAGAAAGGTGCAAGAGGTGAAAAAGAGGGCAAATGAGAGTTGGGGTGAGAGAGTTTCATTAAATTTTAGGGAGAATAAAAAGATTTTTTGGAAGGAGTTAGATAGAGTGCATAAGACAGGAGAATAAATGGGAACATCAGTGAAGGAGGCTAATTGGGAGGTAATAACAAATAGTGGTGATGTGTGAAGGAGTTGGAGTGAGTATTTTGAAGGTTTGTTGAATGTGTTAGATGATAGAGTGGCAGATAAAGGGTGTTTTGGTCGAGGTGGTGTGTGAAGTGAGAGGGTCAGGGAGAATGGTTTGGTAAACAGAGAAGAAGTAGTGAAGGCTTTGCGGAAGATGAAAGCCAGCAAGGGGGCGGGTTTGGATGGTATTGCAGTGGAATTTATCAAAAAAGGGGGTGACTGTGTTGTTGACTGGTTGGTGAGAATATTCAATGTATGTATGGCTCATGAAGTGCCTGAGAATTGGTGGAATGCATGCATAGTGCCATTGTACAAAGGCAAAGGGGATAAAGGTGAGTGTTCAAATTACAGAGGAATAAGTTTGTTGAGTATTCCTGGGAAATTATGTGGGATGATATTGATGGAGAGGGTGAAGGCATGTACAGAGCATCAGATTGGGGAAGAGTAGTGTGGTTCCAGAAGTGGTAGAGGATGTGTGGATCAGGTGTTTGCATTGAAGAATGTATGAGAAATACTTAGAAAAACGAAATGGATTTGTATGTAGCATTTATGGATCTGGAGAAGGCATATGATAGAGTTGATAGAGTTGCTCTGTGGAAGGTATTAAGAGTATATGGTGTGGGAGGCAAGTTGCAAGAAGCAATGAAAAATTTTTATCGAGGATGTAAGGCATGTGTACGAGTAGGAAGAGAGGAAAGTGATTGGTTCCCAGTGAATGTCGGTTTGCAGCAATGGTGCGTGATGTCTCCGTGGTTGTTTGATTTGTTTATGGATGGGGTTGTTAGGGAGGTGAATGCAAGAGTTTTGGAGAGAGGGGCAAGTATGCAGTCTGTTGTGGATGAGAGGGCTTGGGAAGTGAGTCAGTTGTTGTTCGCTGATGATACAATGCTGGTGGCTGATTCAGGAGAGAAACTGCAGAAGCTGGTGACTGAGTTTGGTAAAGTATGTGAAAGAAGAAAGCTGATAGTAAATGTGAATAAGAGCAAGGTTATTAGGTACAGTAGGGTTGAGGGACAAGTCAATTAGGAGGTAAGTTTGAATGGAGAAAAACTGGATGAAGTGAAGTGTTGTAGATGTCTGGGAGTGGATTTGGCAACGGATGGAACCATAGAAGTGGAAGTGAGTCACAGGATTGGGGGAGGGGTGAAGTTTCTGGGAGCGTTGAAGAATGTGTGGAAGGTGAGAACATTTTCTCGGAAAGCAAAAATGGGTATGTTTGAAAGAATAGTGGTTCCAACAATGTTATCTGGTTGCGAGGTGTGAGCTATAGATAGGGTTGTGTGGAAGAGGGTGGATGTGCTGGAAATGAGATGTTTGAGGACAGTATATGGTGTGAAGTGGTTTGATCAAGTAAGTAATGGAAGGGTAAGAGAGATGTGTGGTAATAGAAAAGACTGTCATTAAGAGAGCAGAAGAGGGTGTTTTGAAATGGTTTGGTCACATGGAGAGAATGAGTGAGGACAGATTGACAAAGAGGACATATGTGTCAGAGATAGAGAGTACGAGGAGATGTGGGAGACCAAAATTTGAGGTGGAAGAATGGAGTGAAAAAGATTTAGAGCGATCGGGGCCCGAACATGCAGGAGGGTGAAAGGCGTGCAAGGAATAGAGTGAATTGGAACGATATGGTATACTGGGGTCAACGTGCTGTCAGTGGATTGAACCAAGGCATGTGAAGCGTCTGGGGTAAACCATGGAAAGTTTTGTGGGGCCTGGATGTGGAAAGGAAGCTGTGGTTTTGGTGCATTATACATGAAAGCTAGAGACTGAGTATGAATGAATGTAGCCTTTGTTTTCTTTTCCTAGCGCTACCTCGCGTGCATGTGGGGGGAGGGGGGTGTCATTTCATGTGTGGCGGGGTGGCGATGGGAATGAATAAAGGCAGCAAGTATGAATTATGTACATGTGTATATATGTATATGTCTGTGTACGTACATATATGTATGCGTTGAAATGTGTAGGTATGTATATGTGCGTGTGTGGACGTGTATATATATACATGTGTATGTGGGTCGGTTGGGTCATTCTTTCGTCCGTTTCCTTGCACTCCCTCACTGAAGTGGGAGACAGCGACAAAGTATGATAAAGATAAACTACAGGAGAGGTGGTCATTGGGCATCCCTGTAATTTATTACTTGATAGGTTTTTAAAAGAGAGACATTAGGTGTGCAAAAGTGAGACAGTAGGATGTGATTATGCTGAGAGGGATTTCTGATCATCACCTGATAGAGGCAAGGGTGAAAATTAGAAAGGTTTTTGGAGAAGTGTATATGAAATGGGTGAGAAGAGGTTGGTGAGAATAAATGAACTAGGAAAAGAGGCTTGTGTGAAAAAATACCAGACGAAAATAGTGTAAAATATGAAATGGTGTGAGTAGAAAAAGCTAGGGGAATGGAAGGTATTTAGGGAAACACTGTGGGGGAAGTGTGTGGCATGCGGAAGGTGGGCAGGTGAGAAGGCGCAATGAGTGGTTGGATGATGAAGTAAAATTGCTTGTGAGAGAGAAAAGAAGGAGTATGAGCAGCAGTTAAAGGGAAGGAGTCTGAGTGATTGGGAGATGTATAATGTCCATAAAAAGCCATGTCCACTTCCCATATGTTTTCATAGGCGATATATAGCTAAGGTTTATTGTTGGTGCAAACATATGATGCTCTTATGGTGAAATCATTGTACATCTGCTCACTAAGACTAGAGTCTCTATCATTGTGAGCACAAGCTTCCTGCCTCATTGTGGTCTAGATAGTCTCTAGGGATGGATGTTTTCTCTTTACTCTTCCTGGATGCCACTTCATTTTGTGAATTTCTTGTCTGGGCACTGAATTTCTTCCATCTGTGCTATAATTAAGATGGTTAGCTCTTACTTTTCTAAGGAGGATAAAGCCCAAAATCTTTTTTGGAAGCAAGGAAATGTGGGTACACGTGTGATTATAAGGTGCACTGGGTAATCAGAATGCACAATCAGGTGGCTGCTATCCGCATCACTTCATTTCCTCGCCTCATGCAGCAGATCAAGATCCTGTGGACCCGGAGCGTGGACCAGAAATACTTCTAGAACCTTGCCAAATCCATGCCCAGATGTCTGCAGATGGTAATCAAGGCCAAAGGGAAGATGTCAGAGTACTAAAATGTTAGTATGACTTTCCCTTTAAAAGTGTCCTGGGAGGAGGGACAAGGCTTTTTGCAGTCACTGTACGAGAGGAAGCAGGAGGAAGTTGAAAGAAAGGTGAAAGGACTGAAAAAGAGGGCAAGTGTGAGATAGGGTGAGTGATTTCAGCAAATATCATGAAGAAAATGTTTAGGAAGGAGATTGATAGTGTGCAAAAAACAGGGGAACTGATGGGAAGATGAAGAGGGCAAATGGGAAAGTGGTAACTGGCAGGGATGAGTTGAAGAAAATATTGTGCGAGTATTTTGAAAAGTATGTGAAGCAAGAGATTCATGCAAGTGGTTTGGTGAAAAGAGAAAGGGAAGTGAAAGCCTTGCATAAGATGAAATGCAGCAGTTGGCTGGAATTAATGATATTGCCATTGAATTTCTTAAGAAAAAGGGGGACTGTACTGATAATTGGTTTCTCAGGATTTTCAATGCAAGGTAGTATATGCAAAAAAACTTGTCACGCGTACATTGTAGTACTTTGTCATCTATTCTTTGGTCATGATGACCATCTGTAGATGGTGATGGGCATGGCAATGGCAAGGTTCTTGAAGTATTGTAGGTCATTGTTTTGGGTCGTCCAAAGGGTCTTGATCTCTTGAATGAGGTAAAGCACTAATGAAGTGTTGCATGAAGCAGCTTCCTGATTGCACTCTCTGAGTGCCCAGTGCACCTAAAAATCTTTTGTGTATCCACATTTACTTGCCTTCAAGTGAGAATTTGGGATTTCTCCTCCTTAGAAATGGAAATACAGTGCCCAGAGGTGAAACTCCAAAAATGAAGTGACAGCCAGGAAGAGTATAGAAAGAACATTCGTCCCTCAAAATAGCCTGAGGCATAGCAAGGTGGGTTGCTTGTGTTCATGCCATTAGAAACATTCATGTTAGTGACCAGATATACAATGATTTCACCCTGAGAGCATCATATGCTCCTACCCCATCAAACCTTAGCTGTGTATTGCTTTTGTAAATGTCTGGGACATAGATAAAGTTTTTTGCAAAAACTGTATTTATGGATCATGGTGAGGTGCCTGAGGATTGGTAGAATACATGTATTCTATGTATGTATAAAGGCAAGGAAGACAAAGGTGAGTGTTTGCATTATGGTGATATAAGTCTGTTGGGTGTACCTGATAAGTTGAATAGAAGCATGGTGAATAAGAGGATGGTGGCATACACAGAGCAACAGACTGCGGAGAAAAAATGTGGCGTCAAGAGTGGCAAAGGATATGTGGATCAGGTGTTTGCTTTAAAGAACATGTGTGAGAAATACTTAGAGAAGCAGGACTTGCATGTGGCATATATGGATCTGGAGAAACATATGATAGGCTTTATTGGGATGCTTTGAGGAAGGTGCTACAAGCATATGATGTTGGAGGAAAGCTATTAGAAGCAGTGAGAAGTTTTAAAAAGAAGGCATATGTGCAAGTAGGTAGAGAGGAGGGGGAGTGGTTCCAGGTAGAGGTGGGTCTGCAGGAGCAGGGGAGGTGTGATTTCATCATGGCTGTTTAGTTTGTTTATCGATTGGGTGGTGGGGGAGGTAAAGGCAAAGGTTTTGGAGGGAGGGGTAAGCATGCAGTCTAGGGGGTGTAGGGGCCTGGGAAGTGAAGCAGTTGTTACTTTTTGATGACACAGCACTGGTGGTAGATTTGAGTGTGAAACTATAAAAGTTGGTGTGTGAGTTAGGGAGTGTTAAATGAGAAAATTTGAGATTACATATGATTACATATTATTAAAAAAGGGGGTGACTGTATTGTTGACTGGTTGGTAAGGTTATTTAATGTATGTATGACTCATGGTGAGGTGCCTGAGGATTGGCGGAATGCGTGCATAGTGCCATTGTACAAAGGCAAAGGGGATAAGAGTGAGTGCTCAAATTACAGAGGTATAAGTTTGTTGAGTATTCCTGGTAAATTATATGGGAGGGTATTGATTGAGAGGGTGAAGGCATGTACAGAGCATCAGATTGGGGAAGAGCAGTGCGGTTTCAGAAGTGGTAGAGGATGTGTGGATCAGGTGTTTGCTTTGAAGAATGTATGTGAGAAATACTTAGAAAAGCAAATGGATTTGTATGTAGCATTTATGGATCTGGAGAAGGCATATGATAGAGTTGATAGAGATGCTCTGTGGAAGGTATTAAGAATATATGGTGTGGGAGGCAAGTTGTTAGAAGCAGTGAAAAGTTTTTATCGAGGATGTAAGGCATGTGTACGTGTAGGAAGAGAGGAAAGTGATTGGTTCTCAGTGAATGTAGGTTTGCGGCAGGGTTGTGTGATGTCTCCATGGTTGTTTAATTTGTTTATGGATGGGGTTGTTAGGGAGGTAAATGCAAGAGTTTTGGAAAGAGGGGCAAGTATGAAGTCTGTTGGGGATGAGAGAGCTTGGGAAGTGAGTCAGTTGTTGTTCGCTGATGATACAGCGCTGGTGGCTGATTCATGTGAGAAACTGCAGAAGCTGGTGACTGAGTTTGGTAAAGTGTGTGGAAGAAGAAAGTTAAGAGTAAATGTGAATAAGAGCAAGGTTATTAGGTACAGTAGGGTTGAGGGTCAAGTCAATTGGGAGGTGAGTTTGAATGGAGAAAAACTGGAGGAAGTGAAGTGTTTTAGATATCTGGGAGTGGATCTGTCAGCGGATGGAACCATGGAAGCGGAAGTGGATCATAGGGTGGGGGAGGGGGCGAAAATTTTGGGAGCCTTGAAAAATGTGTGGAAGTCGAGAACATTATCTCGGAAAGCAAAAATGGGTATGTTTGAAGGAATAGTGGTTCCAACAATGTTGTATGGTTGCGAGGCGTGGGCTATGGATAGAGTTGTGCGCAGGAGGATGGATGTGCTGGAAATGAGATGTTTGAGGACAATGTGTGGTGTGAGGTGGTTTGATCGAGTAAGTAACGTAAGGGTAAGAGAGATGTGTGGAAATAAAAAGAGCGTGGTTGAGAGAGCAGAAGAGGGTGTTTTGAAATGGTTTGGGCACATGGAGAGAATGAGTGAGGAAAGATTGACCAAGAGGATATATGTGTCGGAGGTGGAGGGAACGAGGAGAAGAGGGAGGCCAAATTGGAGGTGGAAAGATGGAGTGAAAAAGATTTTGTGTGATCGGGGCCTGAACATGCAGGAGGGTGAAAGGAGGGCAAGAAATAGAGTGAATTGGAGCGATGTGGTATACAGGGGTTGACGTGCTGTCAGTGGATTGAATCAAGGCATGTGAAGCGTCTGGGGTAAACCATGGAAAGCTGTGTAGGTATGTATATTTGCGTGTGTGGACGTGTGTATGTACGTGTGTATGGGGGTTGGGCCATTTCTTTCGTCTGTTTCCTTGCGCTACCTCGCAAACGCGGGAGACAGCGACAAAGTATAAAAAAAAAAAAAAAAAAAAAAAAAAAAAAAAAAAAAAATGATTGAAAGCATGATTATTAGGTTTAGCAGTTCAGAGAAGTAGGTTAGCTTAGTCATGAGTTTGAATGAAGAAAACATGGAAGAAGTAGAGTGTTTTATACACCTGGGAGTGGAAATGTCAGCAAATGGAACTAAGGAAGTGGAGGTGAATCATAGGATGGGGGAGGGGCTGCAGGTTGTTTCAGTGTTGAGGAGGAATGGGTGTAAAGAGAGGGCACTATCTGGGAGGGTAGAAATGGGTATGTATGAAGATATATTAGTTTCAGCAATGTTTTTTGTATGCAAGACAGGGGGTTACTATGATGAGAATGTATGGAAGAGGACAATATGTGGTGTGAAGAGGATGGATCGAGTAATTAATGATAGGGTAAGTGGGAGATGTAGTAATAAGAAGAGTATGGTTGAGAGAGCTGTAAAGGGTGTGATGAAATGGTTTAGACATAGGGAGAGAATGAGTGAGGAGAGGTTGACATTGAAGATATCTGTAGCAGAACTGGATGGGACAAGGAAAAAGGAGAGACCAAATTGGAGGCAAAAGATGGATTGAAAAAGATTTTGAGGGCTTTGAACAAGCAAAAGGGTGAAAGGTGTGCACGCGATAGAGTGATGTGGAATGCAGGGGTGATGTGTTGTCATTGGACTAAACCAGATCATTTGAAGTAGCTGGGGAAACCATGGAAAGGTCTGTGGATTTTGTACATTACACATAACATATAGAGACTGGATGTGAATAAATGAGGACTTTTTCTTTGTTCCTAGCACCTCCTCACTAATTTGGGAAATGGCAAATAAGCATGAAGAAATAAGAAAGACACATTTACTTTTTAATTTCCTTGCTCTGTAGGACCCCAACCAATGAGATTATTTCAGTTACTGGGAGGTGCCATTTGTGCCTTGACAAATGTGCAAGCACTGGAATTGGATATAAACACATTCCTAGGTTAGTTTCCTTCTAGCGGATGGAGATGTATCCGCTAAGATGGCAACACTGGTCTGCCCATTTGGTATATCAGGCTGTGATTGGTTGTTGTTGTCATCACTGAAAAGCCATACAATTTATGATTGATGGAGAGAACAGGTCAGCCATGAACAGTAATAAAGGTATGAGTGAATGTTATGGGATGCTAATGATAGAAACTATCCATCAAATATTTTTTCATAGAGTAATTATTGCTTTGGAAATGTAAACGTACTTTAGTAAAACAGAATATTCAGCACATTATAAGGTTTCTTGCATGCTCAGGAAAGTTTTTAACCATGCAATGTATTTTTGATGCTTCTTTGTGTAACCATACATTATACAAGCTCAACCAAAAGATCAGTTATTCCACATGTAATTCTGAAAGGTGATCTCATTCCACATGAAGAGGAGGCAGAATTTTTAAACATGGTTTTTGATAGGAGATTGACATGAGCTTATCATATTACAAACATTATAAGTAAAGTGACAAAGCTGCTAAGCATTTTGTCAGTAGTGTCTCACTGCTCATATGGAGCTGATAGGAAAACTGTGCCGTGGCATTATGGTTCACTTTGTAGATCAAACCTTGAGTATGATTGCCAGATGTATTCATCAGCCTCTGATAACATCTTGAAAATGGTTAACGTTGTCCATAAACCTAGTATTGAAATATACACAGGAGGACTCACACCCTGCAGCTGAGAGTTTGTATACAGATTCTGACAACATCTAAATGAAAGTAAGATGCAAAGAACATTTCTTAAAATATCTCTTTAGGGTTAAACATATGTAACTCTACATATGTTTGTTTTTGCTGCTGAAAAGACTAAGTTATTTCATCAACACCCATAGTTCTCCAAACCATTTGATATAAGATTAGAAAATACCATTTATGGGAGTAGCTTGGATTTAAATCAGTTTAAGAAGTAGGTTCTATTTGGTACACTCCAGGAAGGTACTTGAGATTATACTTTGCATGGAATGGTGGAAAACAACCAAATGCAATATTGCTTTTAAGATGAAAATTGAATTAATTCGGCATGATACTATTGATACACACAGAACCAAGATATTTACAGCTACTTCTTAATGTAATGAAAGTGCAGGCCTTGCCATATGTTTTAAGATGAGTGGAGACACTAGCAACTCAGTGCCCTGATCACGACCTCTCAGCTATGAATAAAGTGGAGCAAGTGTGAATATACAAGGGCCTGAACATACAGGAGGGTGAGAGGAGTGCAAGGAATAGAGTGAATAGGAATAAGGCATACCTGGGTCGACGTGCCGTCAATGGACTGAACCAGGGCATGTGAAACTTCTGGGGTAAACCATGGAAAGGTCTGTGGGGCCTGGATGTAGATAGGGAGCAGTGGTTTCTGTGCATTTCATGTGACAGTTAGAGACTGAGTGTGAACAAGTGTGGGTAGCAGTGCTGTTTCCTGTGGGGCGGGATAGTGACAGGAATGGATGAAGGGAATGTAGTTATGAATATGGACATGTGTATATATGTCTGTGCATGTGTATGTGTATGTATGTATATGGTAATATGTATATGTATGTATATGTGCATGTTTGGATGTTTATGTATATATATGTGTATATGAGTGGATGGTTCATTCTTTGTCTGTTTCCTGGTGTTACCTTGCTGACATGGGAAACTGATTAAATGTAGTAAATAGATAAAGTAAGAGGGTGTTTTGAAATGGTTTGGTTACATGGAGAGAATGAGAGGAAAGATTGACAAAGAGGATAAATGTGTCAGAGGTGGAGGGAACGAGAAGTGGAAGACCAAATTGGAGGTGGAAGGATGGAGTGAAAGGGATTTTGAGCGATCGGGGCTTGAACATGCAGGAGGGTGAAAGCCGTGCTAGGAATATATATATATATATATATATATATATATATATATATATATATATATATATATATATATATATATATATGCTCATCCTCCTCGAAGGCTCAGACTAGGGTGTCTAAATGTGTGTGGATGTAACCAAGATGTGAAAAAAGGAGAGATAGGTAGTATGTTTGAGGAAAGGAACCTGGATGTTTTGGCTCTGAGTGAAACGAAGCTCAAGGGTAAAGGGGAAGAGTGGTTTGGGAATGTCTTGGGAGTAAAGTCAGGGGTTAGTGAGACGACAAGAGCAAGGGAAGGAGTAGCAGTACTCCTGAAACAGGAGTTGTGGGAGTATGTGATAGAATGTAAGAAAGTAAATTCTAGATTAATATGGGTAAAACTGAAAGTTGATGGAGAGAGATGGGTGATTATTGGTGCATATGCACCTGGGCATGAGAAGAAAGATCATGAGAGGCAAGTGTTTTGGGAGCAGCTGAATGAGTGTGTTAGTGGTTTTGATGCACGAGACGGGGTTAAAGTGATGGGTGATTTGAATGCAAAGGTGAGTAATGTGGCAGTTGAGGGAATAATTGGTATACATGGGGTGTTCAGTGTTGTAAATGGAAATGGTGAAGAGCTTGTAGATTTATGTGCTGAAAAAGGACTGGTGATTGGGAATACCTGGTTTAAAAAGCGAGATATACATAAGTATACGTATGTAAGTAGGAGAGATGGCCAGAGAGCGTTATTTGATTACGTGTTAATTGACAGGCGTGCGAAAGAGAGACTTTTGGATGTTAATGTGCTGAGAGGTGCAACTGGAGGTATGTCTGATCATTATCTTGTGGAGGCTAAGGTGAAGATTTGTATGGGGTTTCAGAAAAGAAGAGTGAATGTTGGGGTGAAGAGGGTGGTGAGAGTAAGTGAGCTTGGGAAGGAGACTTGTGTGAGGAAGTGCCAGGAGAGACTGAGTACAGAATGGAAAAAAGGTGAGAACAATGGAAGTAAGGGGAGTGGGGGAGGAATGGGATGTATTTAGGGAATCAGTGATGGATTGCGCAAAAGATGCTTGTGGCATGAGAAGAGTGGGAGGTGGGTTGATTAGAAAGGGTAGTGAGTGGTGGGATGAAGAAGTAAGATTATTAGTGACAGAGAAGAGAGAGGCATTTGGACGATTTTTGAAGGGAAAAATTGCAATTGAGTGGGAGATGTATAAAAGAAAGAGACAGGAGGTCAAGAGAAAGGTGCAAGAGGTGAAAAAGAGGGCAAATGAGAGTTGGGGTGAGAGAGTATCATTAAATTTTAGAGAGAATAAAAAGATGTTCTGGAAGGAGGTAAATAAAGTGCGTAAGACAAGGGAGCAAATGGGAACTTTAGTGAAGGGCGCAAATGGGGAGGTGATAACAAGTAGTGGTGATGTGAGGAGATGGAGTGAGTATTTTGAAGGTTTGTTGAATGTGTTTGATGATAGAGTGGCAGATATAGGGTGTTTTGGTCGAGGTGGTGTGCAAAGTGAGAGGGTTAGGGAAAATGATTTGGTAAACAGAGAAGAGGTAGTAAAAGCTTTGCGGAAGATGAAAGCCGGCAAGGCAGCAGGTTTGGATGGTATTGCAGTGGAATTTATTAAAAAAGGGGGTGACTGTATTATTGACTGGTTGGTAAGGTTATTTGATGTATGTATGACTCATGGTGAGGTGCCTGAGGATTGGCGGAGTGCGTGCATAGTGCCATTGTACAAAGGCAAAGGGGATAAGAGTGAGTGCTCAAATTACAGAGGTATAAGTTTGTTGAGTATTCCTGGTAAATTATATGGGAGCGTATTGATTGAGAGGGTGAAGGCATATACAGAGCATCAGATTGGGGAAGAGCAGTGTGGTTTCAGAAGTGGTAGAGGATGTGTGGATCAGGTGTTTGCTTTGAAGAATGTATGTGAGAAATACTTAGAAAAGCAAATGGATTTGTATGTAGCATTTATGGATCTGGAGAAGGCATATGATAGAGTTGATAGAGATGCTCTGTGGAAGGTATTAAGAATATATAGTGTGGGAGGCAAGTTGTTAGAAGCAGTGAAAAGTTTTTATCGAGGATGTAAGGCATGTGTATGTGTAGGAAGAGAGGAAAGTGATTGGTTCTCAGTGAATGTAGGTTTGCGGCAGGGGTGTGTGATGTCTCCATGGTTGTTTAATTTGTTTATGGATGGGGTTGTTAGGGAGGTAAATGCAAGAGTTTTGGAAAGAGGGGCAAGTATGAAGTCTGTTGTGGATGAGAGAGCTTGGGAAGTGAGTCAGTTGTTGTTCGCTGATGATACAGCGCTGGTGGCTGATTCATGTGAGAAACTGCAGAAGCTGGTGACTGAGTTTGGTAAAGTGTGTGAAAGAAGAAAGTTAAGGGTAAATGTGAATAAGAGCAAGGTTATTAGGTACAGTAGGGTTGAGGGTCAAGTCAATTGGGAGGTAAGTTTGAATGGAGCAAAACTGGAGGAAGTAAAGTGTTTTAGATATCTGGGAGTGGATCTGGCAGCGGATAGAACCATGGAAGCGGAAGTGGATCATAGGGTGGGGGAGGGGGCGAAAATTCTGGGAGCCTTGAAGAATGTGTGGAAGTCGAGAACATTATCTCGGAAAGCAAAAATGGGTATGTTTTAAGGAATAGTGGTTCCAACAATGTTGTATGGTTGCGAGGCGTGGGCTATGGATAGAGTTGTGCGCAGGAGGATGGATGTGCTGGAAATGAGATGTTTGAGGACAATGTGTGGTGTGAGGTGGTTTGATCGAGTAAGTAACTTAAGGGTAAGAGAGATGTGTGGAAATAAAAAGAGCGTGGTTGAGAGAGCAGAAGAGGGTGTTTTGAAATGGCTTGGGCACATGGAGAGAATGAGTAAGGAAAGATTGACCAAGAGGATATTTGTGTCGGAGGTGGAGGGAACGAGGAGAAGTGGGAGACCAAATTGGAGGTGGAAAGATGGGGTGAAAAAGATTTTGTGTGATTGGGGCCTGAACATGCAGGAGGGTGAAAGGAGGGCAAGGAATAGAGTGAATTGGATCGATGTGGTATACCGGGGTTGACGTGCTGTCAGTGGATTGAATCAGGGCATGTGAAGCGTCTGGGGTAAACCATGGAAAGCTGTGTAGGTATGTATATTTGCGTGTGTGGACGTATGTATATACATGTGTATGGGGGTGGGTTGGGCCATTTCTTTCGTCTGTTTCCTTGCCCTACCTCGCAAACGCGGGAGACAGCAACAAAGCAAAAAAAAATATATATATATATATATATATATATATATATATATTATCCCTGAGGATAGGGGAGAAAGAATACCTCTCACATATTCCCTGCGTGTCGTAGAAGGCGGCTAAAAGGGAAGGGAGCGGGAGGCTGGAAATCCTCCCCTCTCATTTTTTTTTAAGTTTCCAAAAGAAGGAACAGAGAAGGGGGCCAGGTGAGGATATTCCCTGAAAGGCCCAGTCCTCTGTTCTTAACGCTACCTTGCTAATGTGGGAAATGGCGAATAGTATGAAAGAAAGAAAAGATATATATATATATATATATATATATATATATATATATATATATATATATATATATATATATATATATTTATGTGACATTCATTTTTTTCATTCATTTCAAGCTAGAAGTTTCAGTTTCTAAATTGTTTCTTACATTTTTCATATGTATATATATGTATGTGTGTGTGTGTGTATGTGTGCGTGTGTGTGTGTGTGTGTATATGTGTGTGTGTGTGTATATGTATATATATATGTATATTATCCATGGGGATAGGGGTGAAAGAATACTTCCCACGTATTCCTCGCGTGTCGTATAAAGCGACTAGAGGGGACGGGAGCGGGGGGCCAGAAATCCTCCCCTCCTTGTATTAACTTTCTAAAATGGGAAACAGAAGAAGGAGTCACGCGGGGAGTGCTCATCCTCCTTGAAGGCTCAGAGTGGGGTGCCTAAATGTGTGTGGATGTAACCAAGATGTGAAAAAAGGAGAGATAGGTAGTATGTTTGAGGAAAGGAACCTGGATGTTTTGGCTCTCAGTGAAACGAAGCTCAAGGGTAAAGGGGAAGAGTGGTTTGGGAATGTCTGGGGAGTAAAGTCAGGGGTTAGTGAGAGGACAAGAGCAAGGGAAGGAGTAGCAATACTCCTGAAACAGGAGTTGTGGGAGTATGTGATAGAATGTAAGAAAGTAAATTCTCGATTAATATGGGTAAAACTGAAAGTTGATAGAGAGAGGTGGGTGATTATTGGTGTATATGCACCTGGGCATGAGAAGAAAGATCATGAGAGGCAAGTGATTTGGGAGCAGCTGAATGAGTGTATTAGTTGTTTTGATGCACGAGACCGGGTTATTTGAATGCAAAGGTGAGTAATGTGGCAGTTGAGGGAATAATTGGTATACATGGGGTGTTCAGTGTTGTAAATGGAAATGGTGAAGAGCTTGTAGATTTATGTGCTGAAAAAGGACTGATGATTGGGAATACCTGGTTTAAAAAGCGAGATATACATAAGTATACTTATGTAAGTAGGAGAGATGGCCAGAGAGCGTTATTGGATTGCGTGTTAATTGACAGGCGTGCGAAAAAGAGACTTTTGGATGTTAATGTGCTGAGAGGTGGAACTGGAGGGATGTCTGATCATTATCTTGTGGAGGCTAAGGTGAAGATTTGTATGGGTTTTCAGAAAAGAAGAGTGAATGTTGGGGTGAAGAGGGTGGTGAGAGTAAGTGAGCTTGGGAAGGAGACCTGTGTGAGGAAGTACCAGGAGAGACTGAGTACAGAATGGAAAAAGGTGAGAACAATGGAAGTAAGGGGAGTGGGGGAGGAATGGGATGTATTTAGGGAATCAGTGATGGATTGCGCAAAAGATGCTTGTGGCATGAGAAGAGTGGGAGGTGGGTTGATTAGAAAGGGTAGTAAGTGGTGGGATGAAGAAGTCAGAGTATTAGTGAAAGAGAAGAGAGAGGCATTTGGACGATTTTTGCAGGGAAAAAATGCAATTGAGTTTGAGATGTATAAAAGAAAGAGACAGGAGGTCAAGAAAAGGTGCAAGAGGTGAAAAAAAGGGCAAATGAGAGTTAGGGTGAGAGAGTATCATTAAATTTTAGGGAGAATAAAAAGATGTTCTGGAAGGAGGTAAATAAAGTGCGTAAGACAAGGGAGCAAATGGGAACTTCAGTGAAGGGCGCAAATGGGGAGGTGATAACAAGTAGTGGTGATGTGAGGAGATGGAGTGAGTATTTTGAAGGTTTGTTGAATGTGTTTGATGATAGAGTGGCAGATATAGGGTGTTTTGTTCGAGGTGGTGTGCAAAGTGAGAGGGTTAGGGAAAATGATTTGGTAAACAGAGAAGAGGTAGTGAAAGCTTTGCGGAAGATGAATGCCGGCAAGGCAGCAGGTTTGGATGGTATTGCAGTGGAATGTATTAAAAAAGGGGTGACTGTATTGTTGACTGGTTGGTAAGGTTATTTAATGTATGTATGACTCATGGTGAGGTGCCTGAGGATTGGCGGAATGCGTGCATAGTGCCATTGTACAAAGGCAAAGGGGATAAGAGTGAGTGCTCAAATTACAGAGGTATAAGTTTGTTGAGTATTCCTGGTAAATTATATGGGAGGGTATTGATTGAGAGGGTGAAGGCATGTACAGAGCATCAGATTGGGGAAGAGCAGTGTGGTTTCAGAAGTGGTAGAGGATGTGTGGATCAGGTGTTTGCTTTGAAGAATGTATGTGAGAAATACTTAGAAAAGCAAATGGATTTGTATGTAGCATTTATGGATCTGGAGAAGGCATATGATAGAGTTGATAGGGATGCTCTGTGGAAGGTATTAAGAATATATGGTGTGGGAGGCAAGTTGTTAGAAGCAGTGAAAAGTTTTTATCGAGGATGTAAGGCATGTGTACGTGTAGGAAGAGAGGAAAGTGATTGGTTCTCAGTGAATGTAGGTTTGCGGCAGGGGTGTGTGATGTCTCCATGGTTGTTTAATTTGTTTATGGATGGGGTTGTTAGGGAGGTGAATGCAAGAGTTTTGGAAAGAGGGGCAAGTATGAAGTCTGTTGGGGATGAGAGAGCTTGGGAAGTGAGTCAGTTGTTGTTCGCTGATGATACAGCGCTGGTGGCTGATTCATGTGAGAAACTGCAGAAGCTGGTGACTGAGTTTGGTAAAGTGTGTGGAAGAAGAAAGTTAAGAGTAAATGTGAATAAGAGCAAGGTTATTAGGTACAGTAGGGTTGAGGGTCAAGTTAATTGGGAGGTGAGTTTGAATGGAGAAAAACTGGAGGAAGTGAAGTGTTTTAGATATCTGGGAGTGGATCTGGCAGCGGATAGAACCATGGAAGCGGAAGTGGATCATAGGGTGGGGGAGGGGGCGAAACTTCTGGGGGCCCTGAAGAATATGTGGAAGTCGAGAACATTATCTCGGAAAGCAAAAATGGGTATGTTTGAAGGAATAGTGGTTCCAACAATGTTGTATGGTTGCGAGGCGTGGGCTATGGATAGAGTTGTGCGCAGGAGGATGGATGTGCTGGAAATGAGATGTTTGAGGACAATGTGTGGTGTGAGGTGGTTTGATCGAGTGAGAAACGTAAGGGTAAGAGAGATGTGTGGAAATAAAAAGAGCGTGGTTGATAGAGCAGAAGAGGGTGTTTTGAAGTGGTTTGGGCACATGGAGAGAATGAGTGAGGAAAGATTGACCAAGATGATATATGTGTCGGAGGTGGAGGAAACGAAGAGAAGAGGGATACCAAATTGGAGGTGGAAAGATGGAGTGAAAAAGATTTTGTGTGATCGGGGCCTGAACATGCAGGAGGGTGAAAGGAGGGCAAGGAATAGAGTGAATTGGAGCGATGTGGTATACCGGGTTGACGTGCTGTCAGTGGATTGAATCAGGGCATGTGAAGCGTCTGGGGTAAACCATGGAAAGCTGTGTAGGTATGTATATTTGCGTGTGTGGACGTATGTATATACATGTGTATGGGGGGGGTTGGGCCATTTCATTCGTCTGTTTCCTTGCGCTACCTCGCAAACGCGGGAGACAGCGACAAAGTATAATAAAAAAAAATAATAATATAATATATATATATAGCGAGGTAGCTCAAGGAAACAGATGAAAGAATGGCCCAACCCGCCCACATACACCTGTATATACATACACGTCCACACACGCAATTATACATACCTATACATCTCAATGTACACATATATATACACACACAGACATACACATATATATACATGTACATAATTCATACTGTCTGCCTTTATTTGTTCCCATCGCCACCTCGCCACACATGGAATAACAACCCCCTCCCCCCTCATGTGTGCGAGGTAGCGCTAGGAAAGACACCAAAGGCCCCATTCGTTCACACTCAGTCTCTAGCTGTTATGTAATAATGCACCGAAATCACAGCTCCCTTTCCACATCCAGGCCCCACACACTTTCCATGGTTTACCCCAGACTCTTCACATGCCCTGGTTCAATCCATTGTCAGCACGTCGACCCCGGTATACCACATCGTTCCAATTCACTCTATTCCTTCCACGCCTTTCACCCTCCTGCATGTTCAGGCCCCGATCACTCAAAATCTTTTTCACTCCATCTTTCCACCTCCAATTTGGTCTCCCACTTCTCCTTGTTCCCTCCACCTCTGACACATGTATCCTCTTGGTCAATCTTTCCCCACTCATTCTCTCCATGTGACCAAACCATTTCAAAACACCCTCTTCTGCTCTCTCAACCACGCTCTTTTTATTTCCACACATCTCTCTTACCCTTATATTACTTAATCGATCAAACCACCTAACACCACATATTGTCCTCAAACATCTCATTTCCAGCACATCCACCTACCTGCGCACAACTCTATCCATAGCCCATGCCTCGCAACCATACAACATTGTTGGAACCACTATTCCATCAAACATACCCATTTTTGCTTTCCGAGATAATGTTCTCGACTTCCACACATTCTTCAAGGCTCCCAGAATTTTCGCCCCCTCCCCCACCCTATGATTCACTTCTGCTTCCATAGTTCCATCCGCTGCCAGATCCACTCCCAGATATCTAAAACACTTTACTTCCTCCAGTTTTTCTCCATTTAAACTTACCTCCCAATTGACTTGACCCTCAACCCTACTGTACCTAATAACCTTGCTCTTATTCACATTTACTCTTAACTTTCTTATTTCACACACTTTACCAAACTCAGTCACCAGCTTCTGCAGTTTCTTACATGAATCAGCCACCAGCGCTGTATCATCAGCGAACAACAACTGACTCACTTCCCAAGCTCTCTCATCCACAACAGACTTCATACTTGCCCCTCTTTCCAAAACTCTTGCATTCACCTCCATAGCAACCCCATCCATAAACAAATTAAACAACCATGGAGACATCACACACCCCTGCCGCAAACCTACATTCACTGAGAACCAATCACCTTCCTCTCTTCCTACACGTACACATGCCTTACATCCTCGATAAAAACTTTTCACTGCTTCTAACAACTTGCCTCCCACACCATATATTCTTAAAACCTACCACAGAGCATCTCTATCAACTCTATCATATGCCTTCTCCAGATCCATAGATGCTACATACAAATCCATTTGTTTTTCTAAGTATTTCTCACATACATTCTTCAAAGCAAACACCTGATCCACACATCCTCAACCACTTCTGAAACCACACTGCTCTTCCCCAATCTGATGCTCTGTACACGCCTTCACCCTCTCAATCAATACCCTCCCATATAATTTGCCAGGAATACTCAACAAACTTATACCTCTGTAATTTGAGCACTCACTCTTATCCCCTTTGCCTTTGTACAGTGGCACTATGCAAGCATTCTGCCAATCCTCAGGCACCTCACCATGAATCATACATACATTAAATAACCTTACCAACCAGTCAACAATACAGTCACCCCCTTTTTTAATAAATTCCACTGCAATACCATCCAAACCTGCTGCTTTGCCGGCTTTCATCTTCCATAAAGCTTTTACAACCTCTTCTCTATTTACCAAATCATTTTCCCTAACACTCTCACTTTGCACACCACCTCGACCAAAACACCCTATATCTGCCACTCTATCCTCAAACACATTCAACAAACCTTCAAAATACTCACTCCATCTCCTTCTCACATCACCACTACTTGTTATCACCTCCCCATTAGCGCCCTTCACCGAAGTTCCCATTTCCTCCCTTGTCTTACACACTTTATTTACCTCCTTCCAAAACATCTTTTTATTCTCCCTAAAATTTAATGAAACTCTCTCACCCCAACTCTCATTTGCCCTCTTTTTCACCTCTTGCACCTTTCTCTTGACCTCCTGCCTCTTTCTTTTATACCTCTCCCACTCATTTGCATTTTTTCCCTGCAAAAATCGTTCAAATGCCTCTCTCTTCTCTTTCACTAATACTCTTACTTCTTCATCCCACCACTCACTACCTTTTCTAATCAACCCACCTCCCACGCTTCTCATGCCACAAGCATCTTTTGCGCAAGCCATCATTGCTTCCCTAAATACATACCATTCCTCCCCCACTCCCCTTACCTCCTATGTTCTCACCTTTTTTCATTCTATACTCAGTCTCTCCTGGTACTTCCTCACACAAGTCTCCTTCCCAAGCTCACTTACTCTCACCACTCTCTTCACCCCAACATTCTCTCTTCTTTTCTGAAACCCCCCACAAATCTTCACCTTTGCCTCCACAAGATAATGATCAGACATCCCTCCAGTTGCACCTCTCAGCACATTAACATCCAAAAGTCTCTCTTTCATGCGTCTATCAGTTAACACGTAATCCAATAATGCTCTCTGGCCATCTCTCCTACTTACATACGTATACTTATGTATATCTCGCTTTTTAAACAAGGTATTCCCAATCACTGGTCCATTTTCAGCACATAAATCTACAAGCTCTTCACCATTTCCATTTACAACACTGAACACTCCATGTATACCAATTATTCCCTCAACTGCCTCGTTACTCACCTTTGCATTCAAATCACCCATCACTATATCCCGGTCTTGTGCATCAAAACCACTAACACACTTATTTAGCTGCTCCCAAAACACTTCCCTCTTTTTTTTTTTTTCCTCCAAAAGAAGGAACAGAGAAGAGGTCCAGGTGAGGATATTCCCTCAAAGGCCCAGTCCTCTGTTCTTAACGCTACCTTGCTATCGCGGGAAATAGCGAATAGTATGAAAAAAAAAAAAAATATATATATGTATATATATATATATATATATATATATATATATATATATATATATATATATATATATATATATATTAAGAATATATGGTGTGGGAGACAAGTTGTTAGAAGCAGTGAAAAGTTTTTATCGAGGATGTAAGGCATGTGTACGTGTAGGAAGAGAGGAAAGTGATTGGTTCTCTGTGAATACAGTTGCTGCAGGGGTGTGTGATGTCTCCATGGTTTTTTAATTTGTTTATGGATGGGGTTGTTAGGGAGGTGAATGCAAGAGTTTTGGAAAGAGGGGCAAGTATGAAGTCTGTTGTGGATGAGAAAGCTTGGGAAGTGAGTCAGTTGTTGTTCGCTGATGATACAGCGCTGGTGGCTGATTCATGTAAGAAACTGCAGAAGCTGGTGACTGAGTTTGGTAAAGTGTGTGAAAGAAGAAAGTTAAGAGTAAATGTGAATAAGAGCAAGGTTATTAGGTACAGTAGGGTTGAGGGTCAAGTCAATTGGGAGGTATGTTTGAATGGAGAAAAACTGGAGGAAATAAAGTGTTTTAGATATCTGGGAGTGGATCTGGCAGCGGGTGGAACCATGGAAGCGGAAGTGAATCATAGGGTGGGGGAGGGGGCGAAAATCCTGGGAGCCTTGAAGAATGTGTGGAAGTCGAGAACATTATCTCGGAAAGCAAAAATGGGTATGTTTGAAGGAATAGTGGTTCCAACAATGTTGTATGGTTGCGAGGCATGGGCTATGGATAGAGTTGTGCGCAGGAGGGTGGATGTGCTGGAAATGAGGTGTTTGAGGACAATGTGTGGTGTGAGGTGGTTTGATCGAGTAATTAATGTAAGGGTAAGAGAGATGTATGGAAATAAAAATAGCGTGGTTGAGAGAGCAGAAGAGGGTGTTTTGAAATGGTTTGGGTACATGGAGAGAATGAGTGAGGAAAGATTGACCAAGAGGATATATGTGTCGGAGGTGGAGGGAACGAGGAGAAGTGCGAGACCAAATTGGAGGTGGAAAGATGGAGTGAAAAAGATTTTGAGTGATGGGGGCCTGAACATGCAGGAGGGTGAAAGGCGGGCAAGGAATAGAGTGAATTGGATCGATGTGGTATAATGGGGTTGACGTGCTGTCAGTGCATTGAATCAGGGCATATGAAGCGTCTGGGGTAAACCATTGAAAGTTGTGTGGGGCCTGGATGTGGAAAGGGAGCTGTAGTTTCGGGCATTATTACATGACAGCTAGAGACTGAGTGTGAACGAATGTGGCCTTTGCTGTCTTTTCCTAGCGCTACCTCGCACACATAAGGGGGGAGGGGGATGGTATTCCATGTGTGGCAAGGTGGCAATGGGAATGAATAAAGGCAGACAGTGTGAATTGTGTGCATGGTATATATGTATGTGTCTGTGTGTGTATATATATGTGTACATTGAGATGTATAGGTATGTATATTTGTGTGTGTGGACGTGTATGTATATACATGTGTATGGGGGTGGGTTTGGCCATTTCTTTCGTCTGTTTCCTTGCACTACCTTGCAAACGCGGGAGACAGCGACAAAGCAAAAGAAACAAAAGTAAATAAATATATATATTATTTTTAATATTATTTTGCTTTGTCGCTGTCTCCCGCGTTTTTAAGGTAGCGCAAGGAAACAGATGAAAGAAATGGCCCAACCCACTCCCATACACAATGTATACACACAACACCTCACACCACACATTGTCCTCAAACATCTCATTTCCAGCACATCCACCCTCCTGCACACAACTCTATCCGTAGCCCACGCCTCGCAACCATACAACATTGTTGGAACCACTATTCCTTCAAACTTAGCCATTTTTGCTTTCCGAGATAATGTTCTTGACTTCCACACATTCTTCAAGGCTCCCAGGATTTTCGCCCCCTCCCCCACCCTATGATTCACTTCCGCTTCCATGGGTCCATCCGCTGCCAGATCCACTCCCAGATATCTAAAACACTTTTCTTCCTCCAGTTTTTCTCCATTCAAACTTACCTCCCAATTGACTTGACCCTCAACCCTACTGTACCTAATAACCTTGCTCTTATTCACATTTACTCTTAACTCTCTTCTTTCACACACTTTACCAAACTCAGTCACCAACTTCTTCAGTTTCTCACCTGAATCAGCCACCAGTGCTGTATCATCAGCGAACAACAACTGACTCATTTCCCAAGCTCTCTCATCCACAACAGACTTCATACTTGCCCCTCTTTCCAAAACTCTTGCATTCACCTCCCTAACAACCCCATCCATAAGCAAATTAAACAACCATGGAGACATCACACACCCCTGCCACAAACCTACATTCACTGAGAACCAATCACTTTCCTCTCTTCCTACATGTACACATGTCTTACATCCTCGATAAAAACTTTTCACTGCTTCTAACAACTTGCCTCCCACACCATATATTCTTAATACCTTCCACAGAGCATCTCTATCAACTCTATCATATGCCTTCTCCAGATCCATAAATGCTACATACAAATCCATTTGTTTTTCTAAGTATTTCTCACATACATTCTTCAAAGCAAACACCTGATCCACACATCCTCTACCACTTCTGAAACCACACCGCTTTTCCCCAATCTGATGCTCTGTACATGCCTTCACCCTCTCAATCAATATATATATATGTATTTATTTATTATTTATTCATTTTGCTTTGTCGCCGTCTCCCGCGCTTGCGAGGTAGCGCAAGGAAACAGACGAAAGAAATGGCCCAACCCACCCCCATACATAATGTACACACGCACACACCCACACATGCAAACATACATACCTATACATCTCAATGTACACATATATATACACACACAGACACATACATATATACCCATGAACACAATTCACACTGTCTGCTCCTATTCATTCCCATCGCCACCTCACCACACATGAAATACCATCCCCCTCCCCCCCTCATGTGTGCGAGGTAGAACTAGGAAAAGACAACATTGTCAGTCACTCAGTCTCCAGCTGTCACGCAGTAATGCCCGAAACCACAGCTCCCTTTCCACATCCAGGCCCCACACAAATTTCCATGGTTTACCCCAGATGCTTCACATGCCCTGATTCAATCCACTGACAGCACGTCAACCCCGGTATACCACATCGATCCAATTCACTCTATTCCTTGCCCGCCTTTCACCCTCCTGCATGTTCAGGCCCCGATTACACAAAATCTTTTTCACTCCATCTTTCCACCTCCAATTTGGTCTCCCACTTCTCGTTCCCTCCACCTCCGACACTTATATCCTCTTGGTCAATCTTTCTTCACTCATTCTCTCCATGTGCCCAAACCATTTCAAAACACCCTCTTCTGCTCTCTCAACCACGCTCTTTTTGTTTCCACACATCTCTCTTACCCTTACATTACTTACTCGATCAAACCACCTCACACCACACATTGTCCTCAAACATCTCATTTCCAGCACATCCACCCTCCTGCGCACAACTCTATCCATAGCCCACGCCTCGCAACCATACAACATTGTTGGAACCACAAATGGATTTGTATGTAGCATTTATGGATCTGGAGAAGGCATATGATAGAGTTGATAGAGATGCTCTGTGGAAGGTATTAAGAATATACGGTGTGGGAGGCAAGTTGTTAAAAGGAGTGAAAAGTTTCTATTGAGGATGTAAGGCATGTGTACGTGACGGAAGAGAGGAAGTTGATTGATTCTCAGTGAATGTAGGTTTGCAGTAGGGGTGTGTGATGTCTCCATGGTTGTTTAATTTGTTTATGCATGGTGTTGTTAGGGAAGTGAATGCAAGAGTTTTGGAAAGAAGGGCAAGTATGCAGTGTGTTGTGGATGAGAGAGCTTGGGAAGTGAGTCAGTTCTTGTTCGCTGATTCATGTGAGAAACTGCAGAAGCTGGTGACTGAGTTTGGTAAAGTGTGCGAAAGAAGAAAGTTGAAAGTAAATGTGAATAAGAGTAAGGTTATTAGGTACAGTAGGGTTGAGGGTCAAGTCAATTGGGAGGTAAGTTTGAATGGAGAAAAACTGGAGGAAGTGAAGTGTTTTAGATATCTGGGAGTGGATTTGGCAGTGGATGGAACCATGGAAGCAGAAGTGAATCATAGGGTGGGGGAGGGGGGCAAAAATTCTGGGAGCCTTGAAGAATGTTTGGCAGTCGAGAACATTATATTGGAAAGCAAAAATGGGTATGTTTGAAGGAATAGTGTTTCCAACAATGTTGTATGGTTGCGAGGCGTGGACTATGGATAGAGTTGTGCGGAGAAGGGTGGATGTGCTGGAAATGAGATGTTTGAGGACAATATGTGGTGTGAGGTGGTTTGATCGAGTAAGTAATAAAAGGGTAAGAGAGATGTGTGGTAATAAAAAGTGTGTGGTTGAGAGAGCAGAAGAGGGTGTTTTGAAATGGTTTGGTCACATGGAGAGAATGAGTGGGGAAAGATTGACCAAGAGGATATATGTGTCAGAGGTGGAGGGAACGATGAGAAGTGGGAGACCAAATTGGAGGTGGAAAGATGGTGTGAAAAAGATTTTGAGTGATCGGGGCCTGAACATGCAGGTGGGTGAAAGGCGTGCAAGGAATAGAGTGGATTGGAACGATGTGGTATACCGGGGTCGTCGTGCTGTCATTGGATTTAACCAGGGCATGTAAAGCGTCTGGGGTAAACCATGGAAAGATCTGTGGGGCCTGGATGTGGAAAGGGAAGTGTGGTTTTGGTGCATTATTATATGACAGCTCGAGAGTGAGTGTGAACGAATGTGGTCTTTGTTGTCTTTTCCTAGTGCTACCTTGTACACATGAGGGAGGAGGGTGTTGTTATTCCATGTGTGGCGGGTTGGGAATGGGAATGAATAAAGGCAGACAGTATGAATTATGTACATGTATATATATGTATATGTCTGTGTGTATATATATGTAGACATTGAGATGTATAGGTATGTATATTTGCGTGTGTGGACGTGTATGTATATACATGTGTATGTGGGTGGGTTGGGCCATTCTTTCCTCTGTTTCCTTGCGCTGCCTTGCTAACGCGAGAGACAGCGACAAAGGAAAATAAATAAATAAGTATAGATAAAATATATATATATATATATATGTATATTTTGAAATGTATAGGTATCTATATGTGCATGTGTGGACGTGTATGTATATACATGTGTATGTGGTAGGGTTGGGCCATTCTTTCGTCTGTTTCTTTGCACTACCTTGCCAACGCGGGAGACAACGACAAAGTATGATAGATAAATGAATACATTTTTTTTTATTTCTTTCTTTTTTTTTAATTTTCCAAAAGAAGGAACAGAGAAGGGGGCCTGGTGAGGATATACCCTGAAAGGCCCAGTCCTCTGTTCTTAACGCTACCTCGCTGACGCGGGAAATGGCGAATAGTTTGAAAAAAAAAAAAAAGAATATAGATATTCACCCTTGTTCACTGTCATCCATTCCTGATGCCATCTTGCCTCACAGGTAAGGGCACAAATGCATGAAAAAAAGAATGAAATGTTATATGTAAATTCATTTCTTGTCCCCCACACTTGATCCCCAACCCCTGGATCAGCAAGATAGTGTCAGGAAGCAGACAAAGAAAAGTCACATCCACTCACAACCATACTGAAGCATTAAGCCATGTGTAATGCACCAAAACCATAGCTTCCTATCCACATCCAGGCACCATAGACCTTTCCATGGCTTACCACGGATGTTTCACATTCCCTGATTCAGACCATTGAAAGCATGTCGGCCCCAGTATACCATGTCATTCCAGTTCACTTTATTCCGTGCACAGCTTTCACCCTTTTTCATGTTTAGGCCCCAATAGCTCAGTATCTTTTGCATTCCATCCTTCCATTTCCAGTTTGGTTTTCATGTCCCTCCTTTTTCCCTCCACTTCTGTCACATATATCATCTTTGTCAACCTCTCCTCACTCATTCTCTCCATATGACCAGATCATTTCAACACACCCTTTTCTGCTCTCTCAACCACACTCTCTTTATTTCCTCACACCTCTCTTACCTTTTCATCACTTACTTAATCATCCCCCATCACACCATATATTGTCCTCAAACATTTGATTTTAAACATAGTCATGCTCTTCCATACAACCCGATCTGTTCCCAGTCCTTTCTTCCGTGTAATGTTGTTGAGACTACTATTCCTTCAAGCATATTCATGTTTGCCAACCCTATCTATTTCCCCTGCCTTGCTTCCATGTACTATTGTTCTGACTACTATACTTTCAAACATATGCTTTTTTGTCCTCCACATTATGTTCTCTCTCTCCACACATTCCTCAGCACCAACAGAACCTTCACCCCTTCTCCCACCCTATGACTCTTGTCCACTTCCATGTCTCTATTTGTTGCCATGTCTTCTCCCAGATATCTAAAACACCACTTCGTCCAGTTATTCTCCATTTAAACTTACATTCCATCTAAGTTGACCCTCAACTTTGCCTTTATTCACATTCACTCTCAGCTTTCTCCTTTTACACATTTTTCCAAACTCAGTCACCAACTTCTGCATTTTTTCATTCAAATCAGCCACCAGTGCCGCTTCATCAGCAAACAACAACTGAGTTCCCAGGCCATCTCGTCCCCTACAGACTGCATACTTTCCTCTTCTCTCCAAGACTTGTATTTACCTTCTTCGCACCCCATCCATAAACAAATTAGACAACCATGGGGACATCACACACTCTGCCATAGAACAACCTTTACTTGGAACCATTCACTCTCCTTTCTCCCTACTTGTACGTATGCCTTACATCCTTGATATGAACTTCTCACTGCTTCTAACAGCAGCTTACCTCCCACAGCATATATTCGTAAGAACTTCCCCAAAGCATGTCAGTCAACCCTATCATATGCATTTTGTGGATTCATAAATGCCACAAACAAATCCATCAGTTTTTCTAATTTCTCACATTCTTGAAAACAAACACTTGATCTACACATCCTCTAGCACTTCTGAAACCACACTGCTCTGTCTCAATCTTCTTCTCTGTACATGCATTCACTCTTTCAATCAGTGCCCTTCTATACAGCTTACTCAAAAAAAGTTATACATATGTAGTTTGAACTGTCACCTTTATGTCACTTGCCTTTATACAATTATATATGTATTTTTATATATTTCGCTTTGTCGCTGTCTCCCGTGTTAGCGAGGTAGCGCAAGGAAACAGACGAAAGAATGGCCCAACCCACCCACATACTCATGTATATACAGACACGTCCACACACACTAATATACATACCTATACATCTCACCATATACATATATATACACACACAGACATATACATATATGCACATGTACATAATTCATACTGTCTGCCTTTATTCATTCCCATCGCCACCCCGCCACACATGAAATAACAACCCCCTCCCCCCTCATGTGTGCGAGGTAGCGCTAGGAAAAGACAACAAAGGCCACATTCGTTCACACTCAGTCTCTAGCCGTCATGTAATAATGCACCGAAACCATAGCTCTCTTCCCACATCCAGGCCCCACAGAAATTTCCATGGTTTACCCCAGACACTTCACATGCCCTGGTTCAATCCATTGACAGCACGTCGACCCCGGTATACCACATCGTTCCAATTCACTTTATTCCTTGCACGCCTTTCACCCTCCTTCATGTTCAGGCCCCGATCACTCAAAATCTTTTTCACTCCATCTTTCCACCTCCAATTTGGTCTCGCACTTCTCCTCGTTCCCTCCACCTCTGACACATATATCCTCTTGGTCAATCTTTCCTCACTCATTCTCTCCATGTGACCAAACCATTTCAAAACACCCTCTTCTGCTCTCTCAACCACACTCTTCTTATTACCACGCATCTCTCTTACCCTATTATTACTTACTCGATCAAACCACCTCACACCACACATTGTCCTCAAACATCTCATTTCCAGCACATCCATCCTCCTGCGCACAACTCTATCCATAGCCCACGCCTCGCAACCATACAACATTGTTGGAACCACTATTCCTTCAAACATACCCATTTTTGCTTTCCGAGATAATGTTCTCGACTTCCACACATTCTTCAATGCTCTCAGAACTTTCGCCCCCTCCCCCACCCTATGATTCACTTCCGCTTCCATGTTTCCATCCGCTGCCAAATCCACTCCCAGATATCTAAAACACTTAACTTCCTCCAGTTTTTCTCCATTCAGACTTACCCCCCAATTGACTTGTCCCTCGTCCCTGCTGTACCTAATAACCTTGCTCATATTCACATTTACTCTCAGCTTTCTTCTTTCACACACTTTACCAAACTCGGTCACAAGCTTCTGCAGTTTCTCACCCGAATCAGCCACCAGTGCTGCATCATCAGCGAACAACAGCTGACTCACTTCCCAAGCTCTCTCATCCATAACAGACTGCATACTTGTCCCTCTTTCCAAAACTCTTGCATTCACCTCCCTACCAACCCCATCCATAAACAAATTAAACAACCATGGAGACATCACACACCCCTGCCACAAACCTACATTCACTGAGAACCAATCACTTTCCTCTCTTCCTACACGCACACATTCCTTACATCCTCGATAAAAACTTTTCACTGCTTCTAACAACTTGCCTCCCACACCATATATTCTTAATACCTTCCACAGAGCATCTCTATCAACTCTATCATATGCCTTCTCCACATCCATAAATGCTACATACATATCCTTTGCTTTTCTAAGTATTTCTCACATACATTTTTCAAAGCAAACACCTGATCCACACATCCTCTACCACTTCTGAAACCACACTGCTCTTCTCCAATGTGATGCTCTGTACATGCCTTCACCCTCTCAATCAATATATATATGTATTTATTTATTATTTATTCATTTTGCTTTGTCGCCGTCTCCCGCGCTTGCGAGGTAGCGCAAGGAAACAGACGAAAGAAATGGCCCAACCCACCCCCATACATAATGTACACACGCACACACCCACACATGCAAACATACATACCTATACATCTCAATGTACACATATATATACACACACAGACACATATATATATACCCATGAACACAATTCACACTGTCTGCTCCTATTCATTCCCATCGCCACCTCACCACACATGAAATACCATCCCCCTCCCCCCCTCATGTGTGTGAGGTAGAACTAGGAAAAGACAACATTGTCAGTCACTCAGTCTCCAGCTGTCACGCAGTAATGCCCGAAACCACAGCTCCCTTTCCACATCCAGGCCCCACACAAATTTCCATGGTTTACCCCAGATGCTTCACATGCCCTGATTCAATCCACTGACAGCACGTCAACCCCGGTATACCACATCGATCCAATTCACTCTATTCCTTGCCCGCCTTTCACCCTCCTGCATGTTCAGGCCCCGATTACACAAAATCTTTTTCACTCCATCTTTCCACCTCCAATTTGGTCTCCCACTTCTCGTTCCCTCCACCTCCGACACTTATATCCTCTTGGTCAATCTTTCTTCACTCATTCTCTCCATGTGCCCAAACCATTTCAAAACACCCTCTTCTGCTCTCTCAACCACGCTCTTTTTGTTTCCACACATCTCTCTTACCCTTACATTACTTACTCGATCAAACCACCTCACACCACACATTGTCCTCAAACATCTCATTTCCAGCACATCCACCCTCCTGTGCACAACTCTATCCATAGCCCACGCCTCGCAACCATACAACATTGTTGGAACCACAAATGGATTTGTATGTAGCATTTATGGATCTGGAGAAGGCATATGATAGAGTTGATAGAGATGCTCTGTGGAAGGTATTAAGAATATACGGTGTGGGAGGCAAGTTGTTAAAAGGAGTGAAAAGTTTCTATTGAGGATGTAAGGCATGTGTACGTGACGGAAGAGAGGAAGTTGATTGATTCTCAGTGAATGTAGGTTTGCGGTAGGGGTGTGTGATGTCTCCATGGTTGTTTAATTTGTTTATGCATGGTGTTGTTAGGGAAGTGAATGCAAGAGTTTTGGAAAGAAGGGCAAGTATGCAGTGTGTTGTGGATGAGAGAGCTTGGGAAGTGAGTCAGTTCTTGTTCGCTGATTCATGTGAGAAACTGCAGAAGCTGGTGACTGAGTTTGGTAAAGTGTGCGAAAGAAGAAAGTTGAAAGTAAATGTGAATAAGAGTAAGGTTATTAGGTACAGTAGGGTTGAGGGTCAAGTCAATTGGGAGGTAAGTTTGAATGGAGAAAAACTGGAGGAAGTGAAGTGTTTTAGATATCTGGGAGTGGATTTGGCAGTGGATGGAACCATGGAAGCAGAAGTGAATCATAGGGTGGGGGAGGGGGGCAAAAATTCTGGGAGCCTTGAAGAATGTTTGGCAGTCGAGAACATTATATTGGAAAGCAAAAATGGGTATGTTTGAAGGAATAGTGGTTCCAACAATGTTGTATGGTTGCGAGGCGTGGACTATGGATAGAGTTGTGCGGAGAAGGGTGGATGTGCTGGAAATGAGATGTTTGAGGACAATATGTGGTGTGAGGTGGTTTGATTGAGTAAGTAATAAAAGGGTAAGAGAGATGTGTGGTAATAAAAAGTGTGTGGTTGAGAGAGCAGAAGAGGGTGTTTTGAAATGGTTTGGTCACATGGAGAGAATGAGTGGGGAAAGATTGACCAAGAGGATATATGTGTCAGAGGTGGAGGGAACGATGAGAAGTGGGAGACCAAATTGGAGGTGGAAAGATGGTGTGAAAAAGATTTTGAGTGATCGGGGCCTGAACATGCAGGTGGGTGAAAGGCGTGCAAGGAATAGAGTGGATTGGAACGATGTGGTATACCGGGGTCGTCGTGCTGTCATTGGATTTAATCAGGGCATGTAAAGCGTCTGGGGTAAACCATGGAAAGATCTGTGGGGCCTGGATGTGGAAAGGGAAGTGTGGTTTTGGTGCATTATTATATGACAGCTAGAGACTGAGTGTGAACGAATGTGGTCTTTGTTGTCTTTTCCTAGTGCTACCTCGTACACATGAGGGAGGAGGGTGTTGTTATTCCATGTGTGGCGGGTTGGGAATGGGAATGAATAAAGGCAGACAGTATGAATTATGTACATGTATATATATGTATATGTCTGTGTGTATATATATGTAGACATTGAGATGTATAGGTATGTATATTTGCGTGTGTGGACGTGTATGTATATACATGTGTATGTGGGTGGGTTGGGCCATTCTTTCCTCTGTTTCCTTGCGCTACCTTGCTAACGCGAGAGACAGCGACAAAGGAAAATAAATAAATAAGTATAGATAAAATATATATATATATATATATGTATATTTTGAAATGTATAGGTATCTATATGTGCATGTGTGGACGTGTATGTATATACATGTGTATGTGGTAGGGTTGGGCCATTCTTTCGTCTGTTTCTTTGCACTACCTTGCCAACGCGGGAGACAACGACAAAGTATGATAGATAAATGAATACATTTTTTTTTATTTCTTTCTTTTTTTTTAATTTTCCAAAAGAAGGAACAGAGAAGGGGGCCTGGTGAGGATATACCCTGAAAGGCCCAGTCCTCTGTTCTTAACGCTACCTCGCTGACGCGGGAAATGGCGAATAGTTTGAAAAAAAAAAAAAGAATATAGATATTCACCCTTGTTCACTGTCATCCATTCCTGATGCCATCTTGCCTCACAGGTAAGGGCACAAATGCATGAAAAAAAGAATGAAATGTTATATGTAAATTCATTTCTTGTCCCCCACACTTGATCCCCAACCCCTGGATCAGCAAGATAGTGTCAGGAAGCAGACAAAGAAAAGTCACATCCACTCACAACCATACTGAAGCATTAAGCCATGTGTAATGCACCAAAACCATAGCTTCCTATCCACAACCAGGCACCATAGACCTTTCCATGGCTTACCACGGATGTTTCACATTCCCTGATTCAGACCATTGAAAGCATGTCGGCCCCAGTATACCATGTCATTCCAGTTCACTTTATTCCGTGCACAGCTTTCACCCTTTTTCATGTTTAGGCCCCAATAGCTCAGTATCTTTTGCATTCCATCCTTCCATTTCCAGTTTGGTTTTCATGTCCCTCCTTTTTCCCTCCACTTCTGTCACATATATCATCTTTGTCAACCTCTCCTCACTCATTCTCTCCATATGACCAGATCATTTCAACACACCCTTTTCTGCTCTCTCAACCACACTCTATTTCCTCACACCTCTCTTACCTTTTCATCACTTACTTAATCATCCCCCATCACACCATATATTGTCCTCAAACATTTGATTTTAAACATAGTCATGCTCTTCCATACAACCCGATCTGTTCCCAGTCCTTTCTTCCGTGTAATGTTGTTGAGACTACTATTCCTTCAAGCATATTCATGTTTGCCAACCCTATCTATTTCCCCTGCCTTGCTTCCATGTACTATTGTTCTGACTACTATACTTTCAAACATATGCTTTTTTGTCCTCCACATTATGTTCTCTCTCTCCACACATTCCTCAGCACCAACAGAACCTTCACCCCTTCTCCCACCCTATGACTCTTGTCCACTTCCATGTCTCTATTTGTTGCCATGTCTTCTCCCAGATATCTAAAACACCACTTCGTCCAGTTATTCTCCATTTAAACTTACATTCCATCTAAGTTGACCCTCAACTTTGCCTTTATTCACATTCACTCTCAGCTTTCTCCTTTTACACATTTTTCCAAACTCAGTCACCAACTTCTGCATTTTTTCATTCAAATCAGCCACCAGTGCCGCTTCATCAGCAAACAACAACTGAGTTCCCAGGCCATCTCGTCCCCTACAGACTGCATACTTTCCTCTTCTCTCCAAGACTTGTATTTACCTTCTTCGCACCCCATCCATAAACAAATTAGACAACCATGGGGACATCACACACTCTGCCATAGAACAACCTTTACTTGGAACCATTCACTCTCCTTTCTCCCTACTTGTACGTATGCCTTACATCCTTGATATGAACTTCTCACTGCTTCTAACAGCAGCTTACCTCCCACAGCATATATTCGTAAGAACTTCCCCAAAGCATGTCAGTCAACCCTATCATATGCATTTTGTGGATTCATAAATGCCACAAACAAATCCATCAGTTTTTCTAATTTCTCACATTCTTGAAAACAAACACTTGATCTACACATCCTCTAGCACTTCTGAAACCACACTGCTCTGTCTCAATCTTCTTCTCTGTACATGCATTCACTCTTTCAATCAGTGCCCTTCTATACAGCTTACTCAAAAAAAGTTATACATATGTAGTTTGAACTGTCACCTTTATGTCACTTGCCTTTATACAATTATATATGTATTTTTATATATTTCGCTTTGTCGCTGTCTCCCGTGTTAGCGAGGTAGCGCAAGGAAACAGACGAAAGAATGGCCCAACCCACCCACATACTCATGTATATACAGACACGTCCACACACACTAATATACATACCTATACATCTCACCATATACATATATATACACACACAGACATATACATATATGCACATGTACATAATTCATACTGTCTGCCTTTATTCATTCCCATCGCCACCCCGCCACACATGAAATAACAACCCCCTCCCCCCTCATGTGTGCGAGGTAGCGCTAGGAAAAGACAACAAAGGCCACATTCGTTCACACTCAGTCTCTAGCCGTCATGTAATAATGCACCGAAACCATAGCTCTCTTCCCACATCCAGGCCCCACAGAAATTTCCATGGTTTACCCCAGACACTTCACATGCCCTGGTTCAATCCATTGACAGCACGTCGACCCCGGTATACCACATCGTTCCAATTCACTTTATTCCTTGCACGCCTTTCACCCTCCTGCATGTTCAGGCCCCGATCACTCAAAATCTTTTTCACTCCATCTTTCCACCTCCAGTTTGGTCTCGCACTTCTCCTCGTTCCCTCCACCTCTGACACATATATCCTCTTGGTCAATCTTTCCTCACTCATTCTCTCCATGTGACCAAACCATTTCAAAACACCCTCTTCTGCTCTCTCAACCACACTCTTCTTATTACCACGCATCTCTCTTACCCTATTATTACTTACTCGATCAAACCACCTCACACCACACATTGTCCTCAAACATCTCATTTCCAGCACATCCATCCTCCTGCGCACAACTCTATCCATAGCCCACGCCTCGCAACCATACAACATTGTTGGAACCACTATTCCTTCAAACATACCCATTTTTGCTTTCCGAGATAATGTTCTCGACTTCCACACATTCTTCAATGCTCTCAGAACTTTCGCCCCCTCCCCAACCCTATGATTCACTTCCGCTTCCATGTTTCCATCCGCTGCCAAATCCACTCCCAGATATCTAAAACACTTAACTTCCTCCAGCTTTTCTCCATTCAGACTTACCCCCCAATTGACTTGTCCCTCGTCCCTGCTGTACCTAATAACCTTGCTCATATTCACATTTACTCTCAGCTTTCTTCTTTCACACACTTTACCAAACTTGGTCACAAGCTTCTGCAGTTTCTCACCCGAATCAGCCACCAGTGCTGCATCATCAGCGAACAACAGCTGACTCACTTCCCAAGCTCTCTCATCCATAACAGACTGCATACTTGTCCCTCTTTCCAAAACTCTTGCATTCACCTCCCTACCAACCCCATCCATAAACAAATTAAACAACCATGGAGACATCACACACCCCTGCCACAAACCTACATTCACTGAGAACCAATCACTTTCCTCTCTTCCTACACGCACACATTCCTTACATCCTCGATAAAAACTTTTCACTGCTTCTAACAACTTGCCTCCCACACCATATATTCTTAATACCTTCCACAGAGCATCTCTATCAACTCTATCATATGCCTTCTCCACATCCATAAATGCTACATACATATCCTTTGCTTTTCTAAGTATTTCTCACATACATTTTTCAAAGCAAACACCTGATCCACACATCCTCTACCACTTCTGAAACCACACTGCTCTTCTCCAATGTGATGCTCTGTACATGCCTTCACCCTCTCAATCAATACCCTCCCATATTATTTCCCAGGAATACTCAACAAACTTATACCTCTGTAATTTGAGCACTCACTTTTATCTCCTTTGCCTTTGTACAGTGGCACTATGCAAGCATTCCGCCAATCCTCAGGCACCTCACCATGAGTCATACATACATTGAATAACCTTACCAACCAGTCAACAATACAGTCACCCCCTTTTTTGATAAATTCCACTGCAATACCATCCACACCCGCTGCCTTGCCGGCTTTCATTTTCCGCAAAGCCTTTACTACCTCTTCTCTGAAAGCTTTTAGTACCTCTTCTCTGTTTACCAAATCATTCTCCCTAACCCTCTCACTTTGCACACCGCCTCGACCAAAACACCCCATATCTGCCACTCTATCATCAAACACATTCAACACACCCTCAAAATACTCACTCCATCTCCTTCTCACATCACCACTACTTGTTATCACCTCTCCATTAGCCCCCCTTCACTGAACTTCCCACTTGTTCCTCTGTCTTACACACTTTATTTACCTCCTTCCAAAACATCTTTTTATCCTCCCTAAAATTTAAAGATACTCTCTCACCCTAACTCTCATTTGCCCTCTTTTCACCTCTTGTACCTTTCTCTTGACCTCCTGCCTCTTTCTTTTATACATCTCCCACTCATTTGCATTATTTCCCTGCAAAAATCATCCAAATGCCTCTCTCTTCTCTTTCACTAATGATCTTACTTCTTCATCCCACCACTCACTACCCTTTCTATTATGCCCACCTCCCACGCTTCTCCTGCCACAAGCATCTTTTGCGCAAGCCATCACTGCTTCCCTAAATACGTCCCATTCCTCCCCCACTCCCCTTATGTCCTTTGTTCTCACCTTTTTCCATTCTGTACTCAGTCTCTCCTTGTGTTTCTTCACACAAGTCTCCTTCCCAAGCTCACTAACTCTTACCACTCTTTTCACCCCAACATATTCTCTTCTTTTCTGAAAACCTATAGAAATCTTCACCTTCGCCTCCATAAGATAATGATCAGACATCCCTCCAGCTGCATCTCTCAGCACATTAACATCCAAAAGTCTCTCTTTTGCGTGCCTATCAATTAACACATAATCCAATAATGCTATCTGGCCATCTCTCCTACTTACATACATATACTTATTCATATCTCTCTTTTTATACCAGGTTTCCCAATCACCAGTCTTTTTTCAGCACATGAATCTACAAGCTCCTCACCATTTCCATTTACAACACTGAACACCCCATGTACATCAGTTATTCCCTCAACTGCCACATTACTCACCTTTGCATTTAAATCACCCATTACTATAACCCGGTCTCGTGCATTAAAACTACTAACACACTCACCCAGCTTCTCTGAAAACACTTGCTGTCATGATCTTTCTTCTCATGCCCAGGTGCATATGCACCAATAATGACCCATCTCTCTCCATCCACTTTCAGTTTTACCCATATCAATCTAGAGTTTACTTTCTTACACTCTCACATACTCCCACCACTCCTGTTTCAGGAATAGTGCTACTCCTTCCCTTGCTTTTGTCTTCTCACTAACCCCTGACTTCACTCCCAAGACATTCCCAAACCACTCTTCCCCTTTACCCTGAGCCTCGTTTCACTCAGAGCCAAAACATGCAGGTTCCTTTCCATAAACATACTACTTATCTCTCCTTTTTTTTTCATCTTGGTTACACCCACACACATTTAGACACCCCAATCTGAGCCTTCGAGGAGGATTAGCACTCCCCGCGTGACTCCTTCTGTTTCCCCTTTTAGAAAGTTAAAATACAAGGAGGGGAGGGTCCCTTTATTCGATGGTACTCTATACTTATTCTGCCAATCTTCAGGCACCTCGTCATGATTCATACATACACCGAATATCTTTAACAACCAATCTACAACATGGTCACCCCATTTCTTAATAAATTCATCAGCATTATTATCCACTCCAACTGCCTTGCTGCATTTCATCTCACACAAGGCTTTCACCACCTCTTTACCCTTCACGAAACCACTTTCCATGACTTCGCATACCGCCCTGACCAAAACACCCTACATCTGCCTCTTGTCACGAAACACATTCAAGAATCCTTTAAAATACTTACTCCATCTCCTCCCCCCTTCATCATTCCCTGTTATCATTTCCCCTGTTTTCCACTTCACCGATGCTCCCATTAGTTCTCTTGTCTTTCGCACATTATTTACCTCCTCCCAAAATATCTTTCACTCAAACTCTCACTTGCCCTTTTTTTCAAATTCTGCACCCTCCTTTTGACTTCCTGCCACTCTCTCTTATACACTTCCCAATCATTAGCACTTCTTCCCTGTAAGTAGTGCCCAAATGCCTCTCTTGCACTAACACCTTTACTTTCTTCATTCCACCACTCACTACCCTTTATATTCTGCCAGCCTTCCTTCTCTCACATGCTACATGCCTCTTGCACATACTATCACTGCTTCCCTAAATACCTCCCATGCCTCACCCTCTCCTATTGCTTCATTTAATCACCTTTTTCTGTTCTACATTTAATCTCTCTTGTTATTTATTTCACATAAATCTCCTTTCCAAGGTCACAAACTCGCCACTATCTTCTCCCCAACATTGTTAACTCATTTTCAAGAACTTCTATAAATCTACATTTCACCTCCACAAGATAGTGACCAGACATCCCATCAGCTGCCCTTCTCAGGATATTTACCTCCAAAAGTCTCTCTTTTGTGCATCTATGAATTGATATGTAATCTAATAATGTCTGTTGACTATCTCTCTTACTCACATACGTTTACTTGTATATATCCTGCTTTTTCGACCAGGTATTCCCAGTATTTTTCATATTTGATCTCCATATATTAGCATGGTAGTGCCAGGAACAGATGAAGAATGGCCACATCAGCTCACATCCATTTTGTAACTGCCATGTGTAATGCGCTGAAACCATAGCTTCTTATCCAAAACCAGGCCCCACAGCTCTTTCCGTGGTTTACCCTGGATGCTTCACATGCCCTGGTTCAGTTCATTGACAGCATGTTGACCCCAGTATACCACATAGTTGCAGTTCACTCTATCCTGTGCATACCTTTCACCCTCCTTCATGTTCAGGCTGTATTTACTTAAAATCTTTTTCACTCCATTCTTCCATCTCCAGTTTGGTCTATTTGTTCTCTCACTTCTGCACATATACTCTCTATGTCAACCTTTCCTTACTCATTCTTTCCATATGACCAAACCATTTTAGTGCACCCACTTCTGCCTACGTAACCACACTCTTTTTATTTCCACACATTTTTCTTACCCTTTCATTACTTATTCAATCAAACCACATTACACCACATGTTGTCCTCACACATTTCATTTCCAACACATTCATTCTCCTGTGCACCACCCTATCTATAGCCCATACCTTGCATACTTATGATATTGTTGGGACTGCTATTTCTTCAAACATACCCATTTATGACCTCCCGATAATGTTCTCTCTTTCAACACATTCCTCAGCACTAACAAAAACCTTCACCCCCTCCCCCACCCTATAACTCACCTCTGCTTCCTTGGTGTCTGAAACACTTCCAGTTTTTCTCCATTGGAACTTACATTCCAACCTGAACCTAATAACCTTGCTTTTATTCGCATTCACTCTCAACTTTATCGTTTCACACATTTTTCCACACTCAGTCACCAACTTCTGTATTTTCTCATTCAAATCAGACACCAGTGCTGTATCGTCAGCAGACAACAACTGACTTACTTCCTAGGCCATCTCATTCCCCATAGACTGCATACTTTTCCCCTCTCTCCAAGAGTTTTATATACCTCCCTCACCATCCCAACCATAAACAGATCAAACAACCATGGTGACATCACACACCTTGCCACAGATCAACCTTCTCTTGGAACCATTCACTCTCCTCTCTTCTTACTCATACACACGCCTGACACCCTTGATTAAAACTTCTCTGCTTCTAACAGCTTACCTCCCACACCATATATTCTTAAGATCTTCCCCAAAGCATATCAGTCAACCCTATCATATGCCACATGCAAATCCATCTGTTTTTTAAGTATTTCTTAAACATTCTTTAAAGCAAACACTTGATCCACACATCCTGTAGCATTTCTGAAACCACGCTGCTCTGTCCTACTCTTATTTTCTGTATGTGCATTCACCCTCTCAATCAATATCCTCCCTTACAACTTACTAGGTATGCTCAACAAAGTTATACCTATGTAGTTTGAACAGTCACCTTTGTTCCACTTGCCTTTACACAATGGCATTATACATGTATTCAGCCAATCCTCAGGCATACATGCACTGAATATCTTTATCAGCAAATCAACAACACAATCGCCCCATTTTTTGATAAGTTCAATAGCATTACCATCCACTCCAGCCACCTTGCTACATTTCATGTTATTCAAGGCTTTCACCACCTGTTTTTTCTTCACTAAAACACCAAAACACTCTCCATGACTCTTTCACTTCGCATATCACCCTGACTAAAACACCCTACATCTGCCACTCTATCATCAAACTCATTTAAGAATCCTTCAGAATACTCACTCCATCTCCTCCTCACTTCATCATTATCTGCTATCACATCCCCTTTTTCTCTCTTCACCGATGTTTCCATTTGTTCTCTTATCTTTCACTCATTATTTTCCTCCTTCCAAAACGTATTTTTATCCTCCCTAAAGTTTAATGATTTTCTTTCACCCTAACTCTCACTTGCCCACTTTTTCAAACCCTGCACCTTCTTTTCAGCCTCCTGCCACTTTTTCGTATACACCTCTCAATCATTTCCACTCCTTCCCTGTAAGTACCGCCCAAAAGCCTGTCTTTTTTTCTTTCGCTAGTAACTTTATTTCTTCATCCCACCACCCATTACCCTTTCTATTCTGCCCACCTTCCACCTCTTGCATGCTAAATGCATTTCTTGCACATACCATCACTGCTTCCCTAAATATCTCTCATTCCTCTCCCACTCCCATCGCTTCATTTGCTCTCACTTTTTGCCATTCTTTCTCCTGATATTTCTTCGCACAAGTATCCTTTCCATGATCACTAACTCTCACCACTATCCTCTTCCCAATATTGTTTCCTCATTTTTGAAAACTTATACAAATCTTTATCACCTTCACAAGATAATGATAAGACATCCCAACAGCTTCCCCTCAGGATATTTACATCCAAAAGTCTCTCTTTTACACATCTCTGAACTGGTATGTAATCTAATAATGTCCATTGACCATCTCTCCTACTCACATATGTATAGATATGTATATCCCTCTTTTTAAACCAGGTATTCCCAATATTTTTCATACTTGATATCCATTTCCCACATTAGCAAGGTAGCACCTGGAACAGATGAAGAGAGGCCGCATCAGTCCATTGTCTAGTTTCCATGTGTAATGCACTGAAACCAAAGCTTTGTATCCACAGCCAGGCCCCACAGACTTTTCCATGGTTTACACTTAATGCTTCACATGCCCTGGTTCAGTCCATCGACAGCACATTATCCCCAGTATACCACATCATTGCCATTCCCTCTATCCTGTGCACACCTTTCACCCTCCTTCATGTTCAGACCATAATTGCTCAAAATTTTTTTCATTCTACCCTTCCATATCCAATTTGGTCTCCTTGTTATTCTTGTTCCCTCTACCTCTGACACATATATTCTCTTTGACAACCTTTGCTCACTCAGTCTCTCCACATGTCCAAACCATTGCAGCACACCCTCCTCAGCTCTCTTGACCACACTCTTTTTATTATCACACCTCTCTCTTGCTCTTACGTTACGTACTTGATAAACCCTTCAAACCAACTCACACCACTTTCTGTCCTTAAATATTTCATTTCCAACAAATCCAACCTTTTCCAATACGTATTCATAGCTTATGTCTCTCATCCATATATTGCTGTTGAGACTACTATACTTTCAAATATACCCAGTTTTGCCCTCCTAGATAATGTAATTGCTTTCAACACTTTCGATAGCATTCCTAGAACCTCTGCCCTCTTACCCACCCCATGGGTCACTTCTGCTTCCAAGGTTCCATTTGCTGCCATGTCCACACTCAGGTATCTAAAACACTTTACCTCCTCCATTTTTTTTTTATTCAGACTCAACCTAACTAACCTAACCTGTCCCTCTACTCTGCCCAGCTAAACCTAATAGCATTGCTTTTATTCACATTCACTTGCCATTTACAGGCCATCCACCCAATCATATGCTTGTGTTGATGTTTTTGGTGTTAAAAGTGAATGTCATTTGTTTGTCTAAGTGATGCCTAGAGTGGTCGAATTTTTATTCAGTGGGTGCTATTGTTCATTCAAGGTGACTGGGGCATGTGATCTGGTTTTATGTCTGTCTGGGGTTGAATGAGTGTTTGAAGACTTCTGTAGAGGCGCACACATTTTGTTGTTGGTGAGCCATTGTTCCAATGGTGTTGTATAGGTGCTGCACATTTGTTGTTGCTGCTATGATGTCAGGGTAATGTGATGGGATTGTAAGGTTGTCTGCATATGAAAGGACCCCCATATGTTGAGTTTAAGAGTTTTAGAAGTGAAGCCATTGTGACTGCCTCAGGCATGGCGGCCAACTATGAGATTTTCCAACCACTTTTTGTCATTGTTGTGCTATATGGTGTCAAGTACTTGTGTGAGGATATGTTGGGGACAGCATCAAATTCCTTGTTGTCTATTACTACTGTTATTGTGTAAGACAAGAGAGTGTGGTTAGTTTAAGATATCTAAGATGTGTTGTGTGAGGTCAGCGTGTAGTGTGGTGGTGGATTGATTGGGTCTGAAGCCATGTCATTTAGGTAAGAAAGGGATATTTTGCTTGTTTCTTTAATGTGTGAGTCTTGCACAGAATTTGGATAGTGAAGACAGAAGTGATATAGGGCTGGAGGAGAGGGGAGATTTGGGTGGTTCAGAAGGTTTGGATTGGTATTATATTGGCAAATTTCCAGATTTTAAGGATTTTTTTTTTTTGGTGTAGCCAGTTGTTGAAGACATCTGTAAGTGCTTGGATTGCAAATGGATCAAAATTTTTTTGGTAAAAGTTTATGTTGTCAGGGCCTGTTGCAGGAGAATTCCTTAAGTTTTTTGTTACATTGCATGTATCAGTGGGAGTGAAGGGTGGTTGGGCACATGTTTTTGGATAGAGATTTCGTAGGTTTTATTCTTTTTATCATTTCTGATTAAGAGTGTTATTAGATTGTAGCTGATTTTTGAGTAGTGTCTCATAAGCATATTTGAGTTTTCTTTGGGATGAGTTATAACATTGGAGTGGGTCAGGAGTACTTCTTGAGTGTGGATTGGACTGGTGCAGTAAGCAATGATTTTCTTCAACATGCATCAGAGTAGGATGCTGTGGGTCATCTTGTGTTGAGAGAGGATTGCCATTTTTCATTTTGTCCTTCAGTGATTAGGTTAGTGATCGTGCTGTATAGAGTTTGGATTTGCTTATTGATTTCTATTGATGATGAGTGGTTGTGCCTGAGCTGATTTCTTTGTTTTATGTGTGGAGAGAAGTTTGGCTTATATCTAATTCAATGTCCTTGTGGTAAATGCTTTTGCTGGCTTGATTAGAGTGGTTGATGATTTGGGAGAGTGCATAATTTAGGGAAGGAAAAATCACCTGTATTCAAGTTTTGGATCTTTGCTTCCATGTACTGTGAAGGCTGGCCAACCTGATTTCCTACAGTTTGAGTACGTCTTTTTGGTGGTTGTGTGGATTGGGTAGGCTAGTTGTTGTGTTGTTAGGGAAGTAAATGGTCAGCAAGGGTATTTGGGGGTGAAGGAGTTCCTACAAAAGCATATTGGTTTGTATTGTCCAAGAAAACTTTCCTGAGTATTGCTATCAGTTGTATTTTCATCAGATATCTTGACTCACTGAAGTTCCCATTTGCTCCCTTGTCTTACACACTTTATTTACCTCCTTCCAGAACATCTTTTTATTCTCCCTAAAATTTAATGATACTCTCTCACCCCAACTCTCATTTGCCCTTTTTTTCACCTCTTGCACCTTTCTCTTGACCTCCTGTCTCTTTCTTTTATACATCTCCCACTCAATTGCATTTTTTCCCTGCAAAAATCGTCCAAATGCCTCTCTCTTCTCTTTCACTAATACTCTTACTTCTTCATCCCACCACTCACTACCCTTTCTAATCAACCCACCTCCCACTCTTCTCATGCCACAAGCATCTTTTGCGCAATCCATCACTGATTCCCTAAATACATCCCATTCCTCCCCCACTCCCCTTACTTCCATTGTTCTCACCTTTTTCCATTCTGTACTCAGTCTCTCCTGGTACTTCCTCACACAAGTCTCCTTCCCAAGCTCACTTACTCTCACCACCCTCTTCACCCCAACATTCACTCTTCTTTTCTGAAAACCCATACAAATCTTCACCTTAGCCTCCACAAGATAATGATCAGACATCCCTCCAGTTGCACCTCTCAGCACATTAACATCCAAAAGTCTCTCTTTCGCGCGCCTGTCAATTAACACGTAATCCAATAACGCTCTCTTCACTTCAGTGATGGGCGCAAATGGGGAGGTGATAACAAGTAGTGGTGATGTGAGAAGGAGATGGAGTGAGTATTTTGAAGGTTTGTTGAATGTGTTTGATGATAGAGTGGCAGATATAGGGTGTTTTGGTCGAGGTGGTGTGCAGAGTGAGAGGGTTAGGGAAAATGATTTGGTAAACAGAGAAGAGGTAGTAAAAGCTTTGCGGAAGATGAAAGCCGGCAAGGCAGCAGGTTTGGATGGTATTGCAGTGGAATTTATTAAAAAAGGGGGTGACTGTATTGTTGACTGGTTGGTAAGGTTATTTAATGTATGTATGACTCATGGTGAGGTGCCTGAGGATTGGCGGAATGCGTGCATAGTGCCATTGTACAAAGGCAAAGGGGATAAGAGTGAGTGCTCAAATTACAGAGGTATAAGTTTGTTGAGTATTCCTGGTAAATTATATGGGAGGATATTGATTGAGAGGGTGAAGGCATGTACAGAGCATCAGATTGGGGAAGAGCAGTGTGGTTTCAGAAGTGGTAGAGGATGTGTGGATCAGGTGTTTGCTTTGAAGAATGTATGTGAGAAATACTTAGAAAAGCAAATGGATTTGTATGTAGCATTTATGGATCTTTAGAAGGCATATGATAGAGTTGATAGAGATGCTCTGTGGAAGGTATTAAGAATATATGGTGTGGGAGGCAAGTTGTTAGAAGCAGTGAAAAGTTTTTATCGAGGATGTAAGGCATGTGTACGTGTAGGAAGAGAGGAAAGTGATTGGTTCTCAGTGAATGTAGGTTTGCGGTAGGGGTGTGTGATGTCTCCATGGTTGTTTAATTTGTTTATGGATGGGGTTGTTAGGGAGGTGAATGCAAGAGTTTTGGAAAGAGGGGCAAGTATGAAGTCTGTTGGGGATGAGAGAGCTTGGGAAGTGAGTCAGTTGTTGTTCGCTGATGATACAGCGCTGGTGGCTGATTCATGTGAGAAACTGCAGAAGCTGGTGACTGAGTTTGGTAAAGTGTGTGAAAGAAGAAAGTTAAGAGTAAATGTGAATAAGAGCAAGGTTATTAGGTACAGTAGGGTTGAGGATCAAGTCAATTGGGAGGTGAGTTTGAATGGAGAAAAACTGGAGGAAGTGAAGTGTTTTAGATATCTGGGAGTGGATCTGGCAGCGGGTGGAACCATGGAAGCGGAAGTGGATCATAGGGTGGGGGAGGGGGCGAAAATTCTGGGGGCCTTGAAGAATGTGTGGAGGTCGAGAACATTATCTCGGAAAGCAAAAATGGGTATGTTTTAAGGAATAGTGGTTCCAACAATGTTGTATGGTTGCGAGGCGTGGGCTATGGATGGAGTTGTGCGCAGGAGGATGGATGTGCTGGAAATGAGATGTTTGAGGACAATGTGTGGTGTGAGGTGGTTTGATCGAGTAAGTAACGTAAGGGTGAGAGAGATGTGTGGAAATAAAAAGAGCGTGGTTGAGAGAGCAGAAGAGGGTGTTTTGAAATGGTTTGGGCACATGGAGAGAATGAGTGAGGAAAGATTGACCAAGAGGATATATGTGTCGGAGGTGGAGGGAACGAGGAGAAGAGGGAGACCAAATTGGAGGGGGAAAGATGGAGTGAAAAAGATTTTGTGTGATCGGGGCCTGAACATGCAGGAGGGTGAAAGGAGGGCAAAGAATAGAGTGAATTGGATCGATGTGGTATACCGGGGTTGACGTGCTGTCAGTGGATTGAATCAAGGCATGTGTATGGGGGTGGGTTGGGCCATTTCTTTCGTCTGTTTCCTTGCGCTACCTCGCAAACGCGGGAGACAGCGACAAAAAAAAAAAAAAAAAAACTATACAGCAGTTGTATTTAATATTATGAGCATTTGAATGGTATTAGTAATTAGATTGAACTTTAACATCTAGATGACTCAAAAACTGCAAAGTTCTATAAGATACAATGTGTTCTTACATACCCCTCTTGTTTTGAGCTTTTCATCAATGTTTTAGTGAGTTCATGATTTGCCTCCCCATTGAAAGTTTATGAGTCCTCCTCCCCAACAACAACAACAACAGAATCCTGGATACGTACCTAGTGGTCAGAGAAAATTTTATGAAGCATGCCTCATGTGGTCCTTGTGTGTGGCACTGGTGAGCATTAGGTGATATCTGCTAAGTTTGGGTGCTGAAGGTGGTAGGGATGGAAATCTGTTTGGGTGGTTGCATAGAGTGAGGATATTGAAAGGTTGTAGTTGGTTTATGAGGAGTTAACGTCATAAATTTTAGGTGTGAGTGTTTAGCCAAGTGGGATAGTGGATACTTAAGTATCTTCAGAGATAGCTGTTGGGTAAGCTAGTCAGGCTTTGCAGTTGGGGAGTATATCTGGAGAGATGTGTCGAGGAGGTAGGTATGGATATGTTAATTATGTTGTGGATAGTAATCCTTTCCTACTCATGCACATGCATTACTCTCCTGTTAAAAGCTCCTCAATACATTTAGTAACTTCCCATTTACCACATGTATTTGCAACACTTTCCATAAAGCCTCTCGTGCAGCTGTATTATTTGCTTTCTCCATATCCTTGAAGACTACTTACAGTTCACTCATTTTGCCAGATTTTTCTTATGTAAAGTCTTCAAGGTAAACACATGGTTCACTACCTCTCCTGAAGTCACTGTGCTCCTCTCTCATCATTTGCTTAGTGAATGCCATCCTCAATTCTGTCACCTCCCCCCCCTCCCCCTTCCCCCATACACAGTAACAGGTATACTCAGTAGGCTTACGTCTTTGTAGTTTGAACATTCACTTTTGTTCCTCTCATCCTTATTCAAGAGTACTATTCATGTAATTTGCCACTTTTTAGGCACTTCACCCTTGGTCCTTTTAAAATTTTCACCTTTTTTTGAAAAACTCGATTGCAGTTTCATCTGCTATAACTGTTTTGCTGCACTTGATATTGTGCAAAGCTTTCACTATGTCCTCTCTTTCTATAATGCTGTTTACCATAGCTGTCTTACTCTTTGAACCAAGACCACAGTATTTGAAAGAGACTACATAAGCTAACTTCTTGAAAATCTTTATTGCCTTGTGGTTCAGTATGTAGGAATTTCAAAAGATTTTTTTGATGACAAATTGATGTTTGTGGCAGATATCAGTATGAATAAAAAAATATTTTTTTGACAATTTTGCATTAATATTAATATTTACTTACAGACCTGAAACCAGTGGAAGTCATCTTCAAGAAAACTTTTGTCGTCATCTGGTTAATGTATTTGTTCACCACCATTGCAGTTGGTTACATTAATGCCATGTACAAAAGTTTTGGACAGACCTTCATTACTGATGATCATTTTTTAGCTGTAATTGGTTCCCTTGCTGCAATATTTAATGCAGGAGGCCGAATTGCTTGGGGATATCTAATGGATAAAACCTCATTTCGAGTAAGTATACTGAAATTGAGTGCAATTCGTAAATGGTGTCTTTCTTACCATTTTTAATTGTTTACTCTTCACTCACAGGCAGAACTGAATTGTCTTTTGCTCTAGATATACTGTGCACCATTTCCTGCACATTACAATATAATGCCCCTGTCATGTGCTTTATCAAAAATATGCCTAAAACTGCCATTGTTTCCATTAACATTTTTAAAATTACCAGTTCTTTCTGAGTCTCGCAGAGGATCATACAGTAAGTATCATCTCTTATCTGCTCCAAACATTCTTTTGAATGATTGCTATATATAATATTGGGTCTAAAAACAATCACATAATAACTTGCACATGGGTCTGTTTGTGAATGGAGTTTTATTTATATTTATTTTGCTTTGTCGCTGTCTCCCGCGTTAGCGAGGTAGTGCAAGGAAACAGACGAAAGAATGGCCCAACCCACCCACATACACATGTATATACATACACGTCCACACCTGCAAATATACATACCTATACATCTCAATGTATACATATATATACCCACACAGACATATACATATATACCCATGTACACAATTCATACTGTCTGCCTTTAATCATTCCCATCGCCACCCCGCCACACATGGAATAACAACACCCTCCCCACTCATGTGTGCGAGGTAGCGCTAGGAAAAGACAACAAAGGCCCCATTCGTTCACACTCAGTCTCTAGCTGTCATGTAATAATGCACTGAAACCACAGCTCCCTTTCCACATCCAGGCCCCACAGAACTTTCCATGGTTTACCCCAGATGCTTTACATGCCCTGCTTCAATCCATTGACAGCACATCGACCCCGATATACCACATCGTTCCAATTCACTCTATTTCTTGCACGCCTTTCACCCTCCTGCATGTTCAGGCTCCAATCACTCAAGATCTTTTTCACTCCATCTTTCCACCTCCAATTTGGTCTCCCACTTCTCCTCGTTCCCTCCACCTCTGACACATATATCCTCTTGGTCAGTCTTTCCTCGCTCATTCTCTAAATGTGACCAAACCATTTCAAAACACCCTCTTCTGCTCTCTCAACCACACTCTTTTTATTACCACACATCTCTCTTACCCTATTATTACTTACTTGATCAAACCACCTCACACCACATATTGTCCTCAAACATCTCATTTCCAGCACATCCACCCTCCTGCACACAACTCTATCCATAGCCCACGCCTCGCAACCATACAACATTGTTGGAACCACTATTCCCTCAAGCATACCCATTTTTGCTTTCTGAGATAATGTTCTCAACTTCCACACATTCTTCAAGGCTCCCAGAATTTTCACCCCCTCCCCCACCCTATGATTCACTTCCGCTTCCATGGTTCCATCCGCTGTGAAATCCACTCCCAGATATCTAAAACACTTCACTTCCTCCAGTTTTTCTCCATTCAGACTTACCTCCCAATTTACTTGACCTTCAACCCTACTGTACCTAATAACCCTACTCTTATTCACATTTACTCTCAACTTTCTTCTTTCACACACTTTACCAAACTCAGTCACCAGCTTCTGCAGTTTCTCACATGAATCAGCCACCAGCGTTGTATCATCAGCGAACAACAACTGACTCACTTCCCAAGCTCTCTCATCCACAACAGACTGCATACTTGCCCCTCTTTCCAAAACTCTTGCATTCACCTCCCTAACAACCCCATCCATAAATAAATTAAACTACCATGGAGACATCACACACTCCTGCCGCAAACTTACATTCACTACGAACCAGTCACTTTCCTCTCTTCCTACACGTACACATGCCTTACATCCTCGAGTTATCATGCCTTATTAGATAGTTTGATTCAGTGAGAGGTCCAGTCCAAAAACAATCATATAATAGCTCGCATATGGTCCTGTGTGTGAATGGAGTTATCTTACCTTTAGATAGTGTGATGCAGTGAGAGGTTCTCGAATCAATGAAATTGTTAGGAAGGTGTAACAGTTTGCTTCATCATATTGTAGTGGATTGGCATCCTGGCTGTTATTCAGATGACCTAAGTTTGACCTTTGGGCACTTAGTGTTGAAATAATTTGTATTGATTAGCATGCGTACATTATATGTTCTGAGATTACTGTTTTGCCCTGAGAGTTGACTATATGCTTCCCCAGGCCTGTGTGTGAGTGGAATTAACCTGTTTGATTAGACTATGTGATGCATATGTATATACATACACGTCCACACAAGCAAATATACATACCTCTACATCTCAACGTATACATATATATACACACACAGACATATACATATATACACATGTACATAATTCATACTGTCTGCCTTTATTCATTCCCATCGCCACCCCGCCACACATGAAATAACAACCCCCTCCCCCCTCATTTGTGCGAGATAGCGCTAGGAAAAGATAACAAAGGCCACATTTGTTCACACTTAGTCTCTAGCTGTCATGTAATAATGCACCGAAACCACAGCTCCCTTTCCACATCCAGGCCCCACAGAACTTTCCATGGTTTACCCCAGACGCTTCACATGCCCTGCTTCAATCCATTGACAGCACGTCGACCCTGGTATACCACATCGTTCCAATTCACTCTATTCCTTGCACGACTTTCACCCTCCTGCATGTTCAGGCTCCAATCACTCAAGATCTTTTTCACTCCATCTTTCCACCTCCAATTTGGTCTCCCACTTCTCCTCGTTCCCTCCACCTCTGACACATATATCCTCTTGGTCAGTCTTTCCTCACTCATTCTCTCCATGTGACCAAACCATTTCAAAACACCTTCTTTTGCTCTTTCAACCACACTCTTTTATTACCACACATCTCTCTTACCCTATTATTACTTACTTGATCAAACCACCTCACACCACATATTGTCCTCAAACATCTCATTTCCAGCACATCCACCCTCCTTCGCACAACTCTATATATAGCCCATGCCTCGCAACCATATAACATTGTCGGAGCCACTATTCCTTCAAACATACCCATTTTTGTTTTCCGAGATAATGTTCTCAACTTCCACACATTCTTCAACGCTCCCAGAACTTTCGCCCCCTCCCCCACCCTATGATTCACTTCCACTTCCATGGTTCCATCCGCTGCCAAATCCACTCCCAGATATCTAAAACAATGCACTTCCTCCAGTTTTTCTCCATTCAACCTTACCTCCCAATTGACTTGACCCTCAACCCTACCGTACCTAATAACCTTGCTCTTATTCACATTAACTTTCAGCTTTCTTCTTTCACACACTTTACCAGACTCAGTCACCAGCTTCTGCAGTTTCTCACACGAATCAGCCACCAGCACTGTATCATCAGCGAACAACAACTGACTCACTTCCCAAGCCCTCTCATCCACAGCAGACTGCATACTTTTCCCTCTTTCCAAAACTCTTGCATTCACCTCCCTAACAACCCCATCCATAAGCAAATTAAACAACCATGGAGACATCACACACCCCTGCCGCAATCCTACATTCACTGACCAATCACTTTCCTCTCTTCCTACACGTACACCTGCCTTACATCCTCGATAAAAACTTTTCACGGCTTCTAACAACTTGCCTCCCACACCATATATTCTTAATACCTTCCACAGAGCATATCTACTAACTCATATGCCTTCTCCAGATCCATAAATGCTACATACAAATCCATTTGCTTTTCTAAGTATTTCTCACAAACATTCTTCAAAGCAAACAGCTGATCCACACATCCTCTACCATTTCTGAGATCATTATATGCTCAGAGATCTAGGCATTACCATTGTGCCTTCAAAAGACTTATCCAGTTTCCTTAGATTGCCCAGTGGAATATAGGGTCCAGATTCATAGAAGTAACATTTTAGTTCTGTTACTCAGATGACCTAGGTTCCTCTTCAGAGCACTTGATGGTAAAATACAGTCTCTGAAAAGAAAAATTAATGATTAGTGTTTAGAATAAGACTTTGAATGCTTGTTTGTTGACATATTTTCTTGATTTCATGTAAGGATATGTGCCTTTTCTTCCTCATGATGGATTCCAAATAAGAATATGTGCTTTTTTTCTTGGGACAACTTCCTAGTATTTATGGTCAGTTACCTGTAAAGTATTGGCCAGAACAGAAATAGTGAAGATGTCACTAAACACAAGGACAGCAAGCAAAGTTTACATCTCCACTCTCATTACCATGTGGCAAATGCAGCAGCAACTCATGTCATATAACTTCTAAGACTATGCTATGTTACCAGACTTACAGTATCCCCACCACAAGAGAGTAATAGGATCTGTTGCACAAATAAAACATGATGTATGAAAGCCCTATTTTAAACGTGAATTGTCAGATTTCTTTAGAAGAGACTAGTTTGTATTGATTTACATTAGTACATTACATGTTCTGAGATTTAGAGGTTACTGTTGTGCATTAAGAGTTGGCTAAAAGCCTTAAGTCTATGCATGAGGGAAGTTTTCCCTTTTTATTAGCTTACATCATGCAATGTGGGGTCCCTTAATCTTAGAAATGGTAAGGGAGGGATGATTTTTTAGTTCATCATGGTGTAGTGGATATCTACCCAGCAAATTCTCAGATAACCTAGGATCAACTTCTTGGCACTCTAGTTAAATAGTTTACACTGTTTTACGTGTGTGTGCTATATGTTCTGAAATTTAGACTTTACAATTATGCCTTGCCTTGAGAGTTGGCTTAAAGCCTCCAAATGCCCCATTTCTGATTTTGTGATGCATTGTATGATTTCTGATTCATTAAAATCATTAGGGTTGGGTAACTTTTTAGGTCAACACAACATATTGAATTGGCAGCCAATTTGTGGCACTCTATAGTAAGATAGTTTATACACACACGTAAAATGAAATTATATGGTGATCGAGGAGAGATGAGGGTATCTCAACCTTCAGAGGAATTGGTAAGAAAAAGAAAGGAATGGTTTAATAAAGAGATGTTACAAAGCAAAGGAGCTTTGAGATGTGTAGTGGCTGAGATATAGATGGGACTCCAGTCAGCTAGCATTTGCAAGGTTTAACAGAGCATGGAATGAATATAGCAAGATTAGAAGGGAGAAACAAAGAGACATTGAAAATGGATATTCTAGACAAGGCAAGTGAAAATCCAAAACTCTTCCATTAATTCATTAGGAGTTAGTAGTCAGTTAAGGAATAGCTAATCAGGCTAAGGTATTCAAAGGGAAAATTGTCGAGGTTTATGTAAGGATATGTGAGGAACTGAATATCAGGTTCAAAAGTGTTTTCGCAGTGGAAGCCATTGTAGTCCCTACACTAATGAGACGGATTGGGAAGGAGGTTTTGGAAATCAGGATTGTACCAAGACCAATCAATCAGTCAAAACTTGATTCATAAAGGTGAAACTGGAGGAAATGAAAGCACCAGAGAACAAATATTTGCAGATGTTATGGGTAATGGTTAAGGAGTAATGCCAGAGGATAACATTGCTAGGTTAGGAGTTAAAAGCTGAGGAAACATTTCAGAGTTATGAAGTGAGTCAAAAATTTAGTTCAGTGGAAAAAAAGAAGAGATGAAATGGGAACATTGTTGAAGGGAGGAAATGAGGAAGTGGTAACTGATGCAAATGAGGTGATGAGGAGGTGGAAAAACTGTGATGGAGGATTGTTGAATGTGTTTGACGAAAGGATGGATGACGGATGTAGGATGTTTTGGTAGTTAAGCTAAGTGAATTGAGAGTCAGTTCTAGTGGTTTGGCGAAAAGAAAGTGGGGAAGAATGGCTGGAGTGGTTGGGATTGCAGTTGTGTATTTTTGTTTTTCATTGTATGTATGGCTCGTGGTGAGGTGATTGAGGATTGAGGAGTTTAATTTGATAAGAAAATGTAATTCTGCTCAGCAGGGTTTTAAGCTGTCACTGACTCCCCGCTACTCCATATTACCCTTTTACTGTCCCTGTTACCTTTGTTGTTTATACAGTTATTTCTGGCGTTTTCTCAGAGTATACCTGAATTTATGAAATATTTATCTAAACAACTTTTGAAAGTATTTATAGTGTTAGCATTCACTATGTCTAATGGTAACATATTCCAGTGCTCAACACTTGATTGGAAAAGAAACTTTTCCCAGGTTCGTATACTTCTTTTAGCTTTGAGTTTTATTCTATTTGTCGTAGTAATCGTATTTTCTTGTATTTCAAAAAGATGTTCATGATTTACATTACTGAACTCGCTCAGAAATGTGAACACTTGAATTAAATCACCACGAAGTCAATCTTTTTTAAGAGAGAAGAGATCCAGTCATTTTAGCCTCTCTTCGTATGCCAGACTTCTGAGGAATGGGATCAATTTTGTCGTGCATCTTTGTACCTGCTCTGATTTTTTCTTGTCTATTTTATAGTTTGGGGACCAAAACTGGACTACATATTCAAAGTGTGGTCTTACTTTCTTTCTTTCTTTCATACTATTCGCCATTTCCCGCGTTAGCGAGGTAGCGAGGTAGGGGGTCTTACTAGAGAATTATAAAGTGTGAGAATTGTTTCTGATGTCTTGTAGTCTATGTTCCTGGCTTTGAAACCTAACATTTGGTTGCCTATTTTACATGCTGCTTGACACTGTTTAGTGTACTTCAGATTGTTGCTAATGACAACTACAAGGTCCTTTTCTTCATTTTCTTTAGTTAGAGAGTTTCCAAATAGTTTTTAGTCATATTGTATATGCTTGTCTCCAAAGTGCATAACTTTACACTTTACTACATTAAACTTCATTTGCCATATGTCTGACCCCTCTGCTAGGAAATTAAGCTCTCTTTGAATCATTTCACAGTCCCTCCTCTTTACAGCTGTTCTTCCTAGTTTAGTATCATCAATAAATTTAGAGATCTTAGATATGAGACCAAGTTTTAGGTCATTAATGTATATCATGAAAAGAGTGGGTTAATTGGATAAGAAATGATGGGGGAAGAGAGAGTAGTGTTAACATTGATAGTATGTATGAGAGAGATGAAGAGGGTGAAATGAAATGGTTTGGAATTCTGGAGAGGATAATTGAGGAGAGGATGACTAAGAGGATATACATAGCATATTCAGAGGAAACAAGGAAAAGGGGAAAACCAAAGATGAGGTTGAAGAATGGAGTGAGAGATGCTTTGAGTGTTAGGGGAGAGCATGACGCATACAAAGGAATGAGCAACTTAGAGTGATGTGGTATAAAATGGATAACATGCTGTCAGTGGGCTGAACTAGGGCCTATGAAGTGGTTAAGAGAAACCACAGAAAGGTCTGTGGAGCCTGGTTGTGGATAATGGGCTGCAATTGTGGTGCATTATACAGTACATGACAGCTGTAGTGTGATTTTAAGTGACTAGTGTCATTTATGTTGTCTGCTCTTGGCATTACCTTGCAAACATGGGAATCAGCAAAAAGTACAAAAAAATGATAATTTTGTTTTGAATTAGATATTCATTTATATGTTTAGTGTAATGTTAAAACAAGAACTTTTCCAGGTTGCAATGCGGATACTGGCAACACTGTTGGCATTGTTATTTGCCATAATGCCACTAGCAAAATATATGGGGAAGCTGATATTTACGCTGCTATTGTGGCTTATATTCTTCACATTCTCTGGCATATTTGTCCTGATGCCTACTGTTACTGAAAAGGCTTTTGGAGCTCAACATTACTCTGCCAATTATGGACTTCTCTTCACTAGCCAGGTATGTACTAGCCAGTGATGGCATGATATTTTTTTTTTTTTTCTTTGTTGCTGTCTCCCGCGTTTGCGAGGTAGCGCAAGGAAACAGAAGAAAGAAATGGCCCAACCCACCCCCATACACATGTATATACATACGTCCACACACGCAAATATACATACCTACACAGCTTTCCATGGTTTACCCCAGACGCTTCACATGCCCTGATTCAATCCACTGACAGCGCGTCAACCCCGGTATACCACATCGATCCAATTCACTCTATTCCTTGCCCTCCTTTCACCCTCCTGCATGTTCAGGCCCCGATCACACAAAATCTTTTTCACTCCATCTTTCCACCTCCAATTTGGTCTCCCACTTCTCCTCGTTCCCTCCACCTCCGACACATATATCCTCTTGGTCAATCTTTCCTCACTCATTCTCTCCATGTGCCCAAACTATTCAAAACACCCTCTTCTGCTCTCTCAACCACGCTCTTTTTATTTCCACACATCTCTCTTACCCTTACGTTACTCACTCGATCAAACCACCTCACACCACACATTGTCCTCAAACATCTCATTTCCAGCACATCCATCCTCCTGCGCACAACTCTATCCATAGCCCACGCCTCGCAACCATACAACATTGTTGGAACCACTATTCCTTCAAACATACCCATTTTTGCTTTCCGAGATAATGTTCTCGACTTCCACACATTCTTCAAGGCTCCCAGGATTTTCGCCCCCTCCCCCACCCTATGATCCACTTCCGCTTCCATGGTTCCATCCGCTGCCAGATCCACTCCCAGATATCTAAAACACTTCACTTCCTCCAGTTTTTCTCCATTCAAATATATATATATATATATATATATATATATAAAAGAGGGCAAATGAGAGTTGGGGTGAGAGAGTATCATTAAATTTCAGGGAGAATAAAAAGATGTTTTGGAAGGAGGTAAATAAAGTGCGTAAGACAAGGAAGCAAATGGGAACTTCAGTGAAGGGTGCTAATAGGGAGGTGATAACAAGTAGTGGTGATGTGAGAGGGAGATGGAGTGAGTATTTTGAAGGTTTGTTGAATGTGTTTGATGATAGAGTGGCAGATGTGGGGTGTCTTGGTCGAGGTGGTGTGCAAAGTGAGAGGTTTAGGGAAAATGATTTGGTAAATAGAGAAGAGGTAGTAAAAGCTTTACGGAAGATGAAAGCCGGCAAAGCAGCAGGTTTGGATGGTATTGTAGTGGAATTTATTAGAAAAGGGGGTGACTGTATTGTTGACTGGTTGGTAAGGTTATTTGATGCATGTATGATTCATGGTGAGGTGCCTGAGGATTGGCAGAATGCTTGCATAGTGCCATTGTACAAAGGCAAAGGTGATAAGAGTGAGTGCTCAAATTACAGAGGTATAAGTTTGTTGGGTATTCCTGGTAAATTATATGGGAGGGTATTGATTGAGAGGGTCAAGGCATGTACAGAGCATCAGATCGGGGAAGAGCAGTGTGGTTTCAGAAGTGGTAGAGGATGTGTGGATCAGGTGTTTGCTTTGAAGAATGTATGTGAGAAATACTTAGAAAAACAAATGGATTTGTATGTAGCATTTATGGATCTGGAGAAGGCATATGATAGGGTTGATAGAGATGTTCTGTGGAAGGTTTTAAGAATATATGGTGTGGGAGGCAAGTTGTTAGAAGCAGTGAAAAGTTTTTATCGAGGATGTAAGGCATGTGTACGTGTAGGAAGAGAGGAAAGTGATTGGTTCTCAGTGAATGTAGGTTTGCGGCAGGGGTGTGTGATGTCTCCATGGTTGTTTAATTTGTTTATGGATGGGGTTGTTAGGGAGGTGAATGCAAGAGTTTTGGAAAGAGGGGCAAGTATGCAGTCTTTTGTGGATGAGAGAACTTGGGAAGTGAGTCAGTTGTTGTTCGCTGATGATACAGCGCTGGTGGCTGATTCATGTGAGAAACTGCAGAAGCTGGTGACTGAGTTTGTTAAAGTGTGTGAAAGAAGAAAGTTAAGAGTAAATGTGAATAAGAGCAAGGTTATTAGGTACAGTAGGGTTGAGGGTCAAGTAAATTGGGAGGTAAGTTTGAATGGAGAAAAGCTGGAGGAAGTAAAGTGTTTTAGATATCTGGGAGTGGATCTGGCAGTGGATGGAACCATGGAAGCGGAAGTGAATCATAGGGTGGGGGAGGGGGTGAAAATTCTGGGAGCCTTGAAGAATGTGTGGAAGTCGAGAACATTATCTCGGAAAGCAAAAATGGATATTTTTGAAGGAATAGTGGTTCCAACAATGTTGTATGGTTGCGAGGCGTGGGCTATGGATAGAGTTGTGCGCAGGAGGGTGGATGTGCTGGAAATGAGATGTTTGAGGACAATATGTGGTGTGAGGTGGTTTGATCGAGTAAGTAACGTAAGGGTAAGAGGGATGTGTGGAAATAAAAAGAGTGTGGTTGAGAGAGCAGAAGAGGGTGTTTTGAAATGGTTTGGTCACATGGAGAGAATGAGTGAGGAAAGATTGACCAAGAGGATATATGTGTCGGAGGTGGAGGGAACGAGGAGAAGTGGGAGACCAAATTGGAGTTGGAAAGATGGAGTGAAAAAGATTTTGAGTGATCCGGGCCTGAACATGCAGGAGGGTGAAAGGCGTGCAAGGAATAGAGTGAATTGGAGCGATGTGGTATACCGGGGTTGACATGCTGTCAGTGGATTGAATCAAGGCATGTGAAGCGTCTGGGGTAAACCATGGAAAGCTGTGTAGGTATGTATATTTGCGTGTGTGGACGTATGTATATACATGTGTATGGGGGGGTTGGGCCATTTCTTTCGTCTGTTTCCTTGCGCTACCTCGCAAATGCAGGAGACAGTGACAAAGCAAAAAAAAAAAATATATATATATATATATATATATATATATATATATATATATATATATATATATATATATATATATATATATATATATGAAATACATGATATAATGTTACTGTTCCATTAGTGTCTTGACTGATTTGTGTGTGTGATGAACCCTAAACTGCATTATGTGCCTTTAGCTGCAGTATATAATCAATTGGCATGCATCATAATAGATTGGGACAATGTAAAAGAATGCCTGATAGTCCCATTTTTGTCCAACAAAGTCAGATTTTACTTTAGCCTTCATAAGTAATAGAGCACGAAATCCTGAATATCTGTTGTTTGACTTTTACAAAGAATTCTGAGAGAGCACGAAATCCTAAATGTCAGTTGTTGATTTACTACAGAGTATTATACCAGAAATCCTGTTTTTTTTGTTTTTGTTTTGTTTTGTTTACAGCATGTACATATCTTATAAAATGTATATTTTTACAGCTGATAAGAACACCATTGTTGTATAAGGAACACTCTTGGGATTCATAAGTTTCTCCTTTGTTGGGGGAACCCATGGTGTTGGTGTTGTATTCTGCCTTTCTGTCACACTGAGCAGGATTTGATCTTGAGGCCAGACAGTTTGCCCAGTTTTGATTGGTATTTTGTCATCATAGGCTGCCTTGTCGTGTCAAGGCCCTGGACTATCTGACAACCATGTCTGGGTTATTCCTAACCTATATATTGGGAAGCAGCATAATATGTATGCTGTATATAGATTTTAGAACACATTGTCCAGGATTTTTTCCCTCTTGTCATATACAGTATTAGAGTTAACTTGAATAAGGATCATATCATAAAGAATGTTCTATTTAAGTTTTATTATTTGAGGATAGTGTGAGTACTAGTTGCCATCTTTTGAGGACAGTTCAAGCCATCAGCCTGTAATTTGGCTAATCGGTCGAAGTCTCAAATTACTAACAGAGAATACTGAAAATAAGACTTTTCTTGTTTATATGAAATAATTATTGTTGGGAAGCCATTTTCTTCTTTAGTTTTTGTAAAAGTTGGGAAAATTCCATATATTCTTCATGTATTACTTTATATGCTTTTCAGTTGATATGTGTAAAATCAAAACAAAGTATTAGATTTTATGCATGAGGGAGTCAATTATATAATATTGGAATGGATATAATAATTATATACATCCCTGGGGATGGGGGAGAAACAATACTTCCCACGTATTCCCTGTGTGTCGTAGAAGGCGACTAAAAGGGGAGGGAGCGGGGGCTGTAAACCCTCCCCTCTCTTTTTTTTTTTTTTTTTTCTTTTTTCCAAAAGAAGGAACAGAGAAGAGGGCCAGGTGAGGATTATTCCCTCAAAGGCCCAGTCCTCTGCTCATAGCACTACCTCGCTAATGCGGGAAATGGCGAATAGTTTCAAAGAAAAAAAGACCAAAGGGGAACTTCAGTGAAGGGCGCTAATGGGGAGGTGATAACAAGTAGTGGTGATGTGAGAAGGAGATGGAGTGAGTATTTTGAAGGTTTGTTGAATGTGTTTGATGATAGAGTGGCAGATATAGGGTGTCTTGGTCGAGGTGGTGTGCAAAGTGAGAGGGTTGGGGAAAATGATTTGGTAAACAGAGAAGAGGTAGTAAAAGCTTTGCGGAAGATGAAAGCCGGCAAGGCAGCAGGTTTGGATGGTATTCCAGTGGAATTTATTAAAAAAGGGGTGCCTGTATTGTTGACTGGTTGGTAAGGTTATTTACTGTATGTATGACTCATGGTGAGGTGCCTGAGGATTGGCGGAATGCGTGCATAGTGCCATTGTACAAAGGCAAAGGGGATAAGAGTGAGTGCTCAAATTACAGAGGTATAAGTTTGTTGAGTATTCCTGGTAAATTATATGGGAGGGTATTGATTGAGAGGGTGAAGGCATGTACAGAGCATCAGATTGGGGAAGAGCAGTGTGGTTTCAGAAGTGGTAGAGGATGTGTGGATCAGGTTGTTGCTTTGAAGAATGTATGTGAGAAATACTTAGAAAAACAAATGGATTTGTATGTAGCATTTATGGATCTGGAGAAGGCATATGATAGAGTTGATAGAGATGCTCTGTGGAAGGTATTAAGAATATATGGTGTGGGTGGCAAGTTGTTAGAAGCAGTGAAAAGTTTTTATCGAGGATGTAAGGCATGTGTACGTGTAGGAAGAGAGGAAAGTGATCGGTTCTCAGTGAATGTAGGTTTGCGGCAGGGGTGTGTGATGCCTCCATGGTTGTTTAATTTGTTTATGGATGGGGTTGTTAGGGAGGTGAATGAGAGTTTTGGAAAGAGGGGCAAGAATGAAGTCTTTTGTGGATGCGAGAGCTTGGGAAGTGAGTTAGTTGTTGTTCGCTGATGATACAGCGCTTGTGGCTGATTCATGTGAGAAACTGCAGAAGCTGGTGACTGAGTTTGGTAAAGTATGTGAAAGAAGAAAGTTAAGAGTAAATGTGAATAAGAGCAAGGTTATTAGGTACAGTAGGGTTGAGGGTCAAGTCAATTGGGAGGTAAGTTTGAATGGAGGAAAACAGGAGGAAGTAAAGTGTTTTAGATATCTGGGAGTGGATCTGGCAGCGGATGGAACCATGGAAGCGGAAGTGAATCATAGGGTGGGGGAGGGGGCAAAAATTCTGGGAGCCTTGAAGAATGTGTGGAAGTCGAGAACATTATCTCGGAAAGCAAAAATGGGTATGTTTGAAGGAATAGTGGTTCCAACAATGTTGTATGGTTGCGAGGCGTGGGCTATGGATAGAGTTGTGCGCAGGAGGATGGATGTGCTGGAAATGAGATGTTTGAGGACAATGTGTGGTGTGAGGTGGTTTGATCGAGTAAGTAATGCTAGGGTAAGAGAGATGTGTGGAAATAAAAAGAGCATGGTTGAGAGAGCAGAAGAGGGTGTTTTGAAATGGTTTGGGCACATGGAGAGAATGAGTGAGGAAAGATTGACCAAGAGGATATATGTGTCGGAGGTGGAGGGAACGAGGAGAAGTGGGAGACCATATTGAAGGTGGAAAGATGGAGTGAAAAAGATTTTGAGTGATTGGGGCCTGAACATGCAAGAGGTCTGAAAGGCGGGTAAGGAATAGAGTGAATTGGATCGATGTGGTATACCGGGGTTGACGTGCTGTCAGTGGATTGAATCAGGTCATGTGAAGCGTCTGGGGTAAACCATGGAAAGCTGTGTGGGTCCTGGATGTGGAAAGGGAGCTGTGGATTCGGGCATCATTGCATGACAGCTGGAGACTGAGTGTGAACAAATGAGGCCTTTGTTGTCTTTTCCTAGCGCTACCCTGCACACATGAGGGGGGAGGGGGATGGTATTCCATGTGTGGCGAGGTGGCGATGGGAATGAATAAAGGCAGACAGTGTGAATTGTGTGAATGGGTATATATGTATGTGTCTGTGTGTGTATATATATATGTGTACATTGAGATGTATAGGTATGTATATTTGTGTGTGGACATGTGTGTATATACATGTGTATGGGGGTGGGTTGGGCCATTTCTTTCGTCTGTTTCCTTGCACTACCTCGCAAATGCGGGAGACAGCGACAAAGCAAAATAAATAAAATAAATATTTTTTTTTTTTTCTTTTCGCTGTCTCCTGCGTTTGCGAGGTAGCGTAAGGAAACAGATGAAAGAAATGGGCCAACCCACCCCCATACACATGTATATACATACGTCCACACACGCAAATATACATACCTACACAGCTTTCCATGGTTTACCCAGATGCTTCATATGCCCTGATTCAATCCACTGACAGCACGTCAACCCTGGTATACCACATCGATCCAATTCACTCTATTCCTTGCCCTCCTTTCACCCTCCTGCATTTTCAGGCCCCGATCACACAAAATCTTTTTCACTCCATCTTTCCACCTCCAATTTGGTCTCCCGCTTCTCCTCGTTCCCTCCACCTCCGACACATATATCCTCTTGGTCAATCTTTCCTCACTCATTCTCTCCATGTGCCCAAACCATTTCAAAACACCCTCTTCTGCTCTCTCAACCACGCTCTTTTTATTTCCACACATCTCTCTTACCCTTACGTTACTTACTTGATCAAACCACCTCACACCACACATTGTCCTCATACATCTCATTTCCAGCACATCCATCCTCCTGCGCACAACTCTATCCATAGCCCACGCCTCGCAACCATACAACATTGTTGGAACCACTATTCCTTCAAACATACCCATTTTTGCTTTCCGAGATAATGTTCTCGACTTCCACACATTCTTCAAGGCTCCCAGAATTTTCGCCCCCTCCCCCACCCTATGATCCACTTCCGCTTCCATGGTTCCATCCGCTGCCAGATCCACTCCCAGATATCTAAAACACTTTACTTCCTCCAGTTTTTCTCCATTCAAACTTACCTCCCAATTGACTTGACCCTCAACCCTACTGTACCTAATTACCTTATTCTTATTCACATTTACTCTTAACTTTCTTCTTTCACACACTTTACCAAACTCAGTCACCAGCTTCTGCAGTTTCTCACATGAATCAGCCACCAGCGCTGTATCATCAGCGAACAACAACTGACTCACTTCCCAAGCTCTCTCATCCCCAACAGACTTCATACTTGCCCCTCTTTCCAAAACTCTTGCATTCACCTCCCTAACAACCCCATCCATAAACAAATTAAACAACCATGGAGACATCACACACCCCTGCCGCAAACCTACATTCACTGAGAACCGATCACTTTCCTCTCTTCCTACACGTACACATGCCTTACATCCTCGATAAAAACTTTTCACTGCTTCTAACAACTTGCCTCCCACACCATATATTCTTAATACCTTCCACACAGCATCTCTATCAACTCTATCATATGCCTTCTCCAGATCCATAAATGCTACATACAAATCCATTTGTTTTTCTAAGTATTTCTCACATACATTCTTCAAAGCAAACACCTGATCCACACATCCTCTACCACTTCTGAAACCACACTGCTCTTCCCCAATCTGATGCTCTGTACATGCCTTCACCCTCTCAATCAATACCCTCCCATATAATTTACCAGGAATACTCAAGAAACTTATACCTCTGTAATTTAAGCACTCACTTTTATCCCCTTTGCCTTTGTACAATGGCACTATGCACGCATTCCGCCAATCCTCAGGCACCTCACCATGAGTCATACATACATTGAATAACCTTACCAACCAGTCAATAATACAGTCACCCCCTTTTTTAATAAATTCCACTGCAATATCATCCAAACCTGCTGCCTTGCCGGCTTTCATCTTCCGCAAAGCTTTTACTACCTCTTCTCTGTTTACCAAATCATTTTCCCTCACCCTCTCGCTTTGCACACCACCTCGACCAAAACACCCTATATCTGCCACTCTATCATCAAATACATTGAACAAACCTTCAAAATACTCACTCCATCTCCTTCTCACATCACCACTACTTGTTATCACCTCCCCATTTGCGCCCTTCACTGAAGTTCCCATTTGCTCCCTGTCTTACGCACTTTATTTACCTCCTTCCAGAACATCTTTTTATTCTCCCTAGAATTTAATGATATTCTCTCACCCCAACTCTCATTTGCCCTCTTTTTCACCTCTTGCACCTTTCTCTTGACCTCCTGTCTCTTTCTTTTATACCTCTCCCACTCAATTGCATTTTTTCCCTGCAAAAATCGTCCAAATGCCTCTCTCTTCTCTTTCACTAATTATCTTTCTTCTTCATCCCACCACTCACTACCCTTTCTAATCAACCCACCTCCCACTCTTCTCATGCCACAAGCATCTTTTGCGCAATCCATCACTGATTCCCTAAATACATCCCATTCCTCCCCCACTCCCCTTACTTCCATTGTTCTCACCTTTTTCTATTCTGTACTCAGTCTCTCCTGGTACTTCCTCACACAAGTCTCTTTCCCAAGCTCACTTACTCTCACCACCCTCTTCACCCCAACATTCACTCTTCTTTTCTGAAAACCCATGCAAATCTTCACTTTCGCCTCCACAAGATAATGATCAGACATCCCTCCAGTTGCACCTCTCAGCACATTAACATCCAAAAGTCTCTCTTTCGCGCGCCTGTCAATTAACACGTAATCCAATAACGCTCTCTGGCCATCTCTCCTACTTACATACTTATACTTATGTATATCTCGCTTTTTAAACCAGGTATTCCCAATCACCAGTCCTTTTTCAGCACATAAATCTACAAGCTCTTCACCATTTCCATTTACAACACTGAACACCCCATGTATACCAATTATTCCCTCAACTGCCACATTACTCACCTTTGCATTCAAATCACCCATCACTATAACCCGGTCTCGTGCATCAAAACCACTAACACACTCATTCAGCTGCTCCCAAAACACTTGCCTCTCATGATCTTTCTTCTCATGCCCAGGTGCATATGCACCAATAATCACCCATCTCTCTCCATCAACTTTCAGTTTTACCCATATTAATCGAGAATTTACTTTCTTACATTCTATCACATACTCCCACAACTCCTGTTTCAGGAGTACTGCTACTCCTTCCCTTGCTCTTGTCCTCTCACTAACCCCTGACTTTACTCCCAAGACATTCCCAAACCACTCTTCCCCTTTACCCTTGAGCTTTGTTTCACTCAGAGCCAAAACATCCAGGTTCCTTTCCTCAAACATACTACCTATCTCTCCTTTTTTCACCTCTTGGTTACATCCACACACATTTAGACACCCCAGTCTGAGCCTTCGAGGAGGATGAGCACTCCCCGCGTGACTCCTTCTTCTTATGATACAGCGCTGGTGGCTGATTCATGTGAGAAACTGCAGAAGCTGGTGACTGAGTTTGGTAAAGTGTGTGAAAGAAGAAAGTTAAGAGTAAATGTGAATAAGAGCAAGGTTATTATGTACAGTAGGGTTCAGGGTCAAGTCAATTGGGAGGTAAGTTTAAATGGAGAAAAACTGGAGGAAGTAAAGTGTTTTAGATATCTGGGAGTGGATCTGGCAGCGGATGGAACCATGGAAGCGGAAGTGAATCATATGGTGGGGGAGGGGGCGAAAATTCTGGGAGCCTTGAAGAATGTGTGGAAGTCGAGAACATTACCTCGGAAAGCAAAAATGGGTATGTTTGAAGGAATAGTGGTTCCAACAATGTTGTATGGTTTCGAGGCATAGGCTATGGATAGAGTTGTGCACAGGAAGGTGGATGTGCTGGAAATGAGATGTTTGAGGACAATGTGTGGTGTGAGGTGGTTTGATCGGGTAAGTAATGTAAGGGTAAGAGAGATGTGTGGAAATAAAAAGAGCGTGGTTGAGAGAGCAGAAGAGGGTGTTTTGAAATGGTTTGGGCACATGGAGAGAATGAGTGAGGAAAGATTGACCAAGAGGATATATGTGTTGGAGGTGGAGGGAACGAGGAGAAGTGGGAGACCAAATTGGAGGTGGAAAGATGGAGTGAAAAAGATTTTGTGTGATCAGGGCCTGAACATGCAAGAGGGTGAAAGGAGGGCAAGGAATAGAGTGAATTGGATCAATGTGGTATAGCGGGGTTGACATGCTGTCAGTGGATTGAATCAGGGCATGTGAAGCGTCTGGGGTAAACCATGGAAAGTTGTGTGGGGCCTGGATGTGGAAAGGGAGCTGTGGTTTCGGGCATTATTGCATGACAGCTAGAGACTGAGTGTGAACGAATGGGGCCTTTGTTGTCTTTTCCTAGTGCTACCTCGCACACATGAGGGGGGAGGGGGATGGTATTCCATGTGTGGCGAGGTGGCGATGGAAATGAATAAAGGCAGACAGTGTGAATTGTGTGCATGGGTATATATGTATGTGTCTGTGTGTGTATATATATATGTACATTGAGATGTATAGGTATGTATATTTGCGTGTGTGGACGTGTATGTATATACATTGTGTATGGGGGTGGGTTGGGCCATTTCTTTCGTCTGTTTCCTTGTGCTACCTCGCAAACGCGGGAGACAGCGACAAAGCAAAATATATATATGTATATGTATATATATATATATATATATATATATATATATATATATATATATATATATGTAGGCAAAGGGGATAAGAGTGAGTGCTCAAATTACAGAGGTATAAGTTTGTTGAGTATTCCTGGTAAATTATATGGGAGGGTATTGATTGAGAGGGTGAAGGCATGTACAGAGCATCAGATTGGGGAAGAGCAGTGTGGTTTCAGAAGTGGTAGAGGATGTGTGGATCAGGTGTTTGCTTTAAAGAATGTATGTGAGAAATACTTAGAAAAGCAAATGGATTTGTATGTAGCATTTATGGATCTGGAGAAGGCATATGATAGAGTTGATAGAGATGCTCTGTGGAAGGTATTAAGAATATATGGTGTGGGAGGCAAGTTGTTAGAAGCAGTGAAAAGTTTTTATAGAGGATGTAAGGCATGTGTATGTGTAGGAAGAGAGGAAAGTGATTGGTTCTCAGTGAATGTAGGTTTGCAGCAGGGGTGTGTGATGTCTCCATGGTTGTTTGATTTGTTTATGGATGGGGTTGTTAGGGAGGTGAATGCAAGAGTTTTGGAAAGAGGGGCAAGTATGAAGTCCGTTGGGGATGAGAGAGCTTGGGAAGTGAGTCAGTTCTTGTTCGCTGATGATACAGCGCTGATGGCTGATTCATGTGAGAAACTGCAGAAGCTGGTGACTGAGTTTGGTAAAGTGTGTGAAAGAAGAAAGTTAAGAGTAAATGTGAATAAGAGCAAGGTTATTAGGTACAGTAGGGTTGAGGGTCAAGTCAATTGGGAGGTAAGTTTGAATGGAGCAAAACTGGAGGAAGTATAGTGTTTTAGATATCGGGGAGTGGATCTGGCAGCGGATGGAACCATGGAAACGGAAGTAGATCATAGGGTGGGGGAGGGAGCGAAAATCCTGGGAGCCTAGAAGAATGTGTGGAAGTCGAGAACATTATCTCGGAAAGCAAAAATGGATATGTTTGAAGGAATAGTGGTTCCAACAATGTTGTATGGTTGTGGGGCGTGGGCTATGGATAGAGTTGTGCGCAGGAGGATGGATGTGCTGGAAATGAGATGTTTGAGGACAATGTGTGGTGTGAGGTGGTTTGATCGAGTAAGTAACGTAAGGGTAAGAGAGATGTGTGGAAATAAAAAGAGCGTGGTTGAGAGAGCAGAAGAGGGTGTTTTGAATAGTTTGGGCACATGGAGAGAATGAGTGAGGAAAGATTGACCAAGAGGATATATGTGTCGGAGGTGGAGGGAACGAGGAGAAGTGGGAGACCAAATTGGAGGTGGAAAGATGGAGTGAAAAAGATTTTGTGTGATCGGGGTCTGAACATGCAGGAGGGTGAAAGGAGGGCAAGGAATAGAGTGAATTGGATCGATGTGGTATACCGGGGTTGACGTGCTGTCAGTGGATTGAATCAGGGCATGTGAAGCGTCTGGGGTAAGCCATGGAAAGCTGTGTAGGTATGTATATTTGCGTTTGTGGACGTATGTATATACATGTGTATGGGGGTGGGTTGGGCCATTTCTTTCGTCTGTTTCCTTGCGCTACCTCGCAAACGCGGGAGACTGCAAAAAAAAAAATATATATATATATATATATATATATATATATATATATATATATATATATATATTCCTGGTAAATTATATGGGAGGGTATTGATTGAGAGGGTGAAGGCATGTACAGAGCATCAGATTGGGGAAGAGCAGTGTGGTTTCAGAAGTGGTAGAGGATGTGTGGATCAGGTGTTTGCTTTGAAGAATGTATGTGAGAAATACTTAGAAAAGCAAATGGATTTGTATGTAGCATTTATGGATCTGGAGAAGGCATATGATAGAGTTGATAGAGATGCTCTGTGGAAGGTATTAAGAATATATGGTATGGGAGGCAAGTTGTTAGAAGCAGTGAAAAGTTTTTATCGAGGATGTAAGGCATGTGTACGTGTAGGAAGAGAGGAAAGTGATTGGTTCTCAGTGAATGTAGGTTTGCGGCAGGGGTGTGTGATGTCTCCATGGTTGTTTAATTTGTTTATGGATGGGGTTGTTAGGGAGGTAAATGCAAGAGTCTTGGAAAGAGGGGCAAGTATGAAGTCTGTTGGGGATGAGAGAGCTTGGGAAGTGAGTCAGTTGTTGTTCGCTGATGATACAGCGCTGGTGGCGGATTCATGTGAGAAACTGCAGAAGCTGGTGACGGAGTTTGGTAAAGTGTGTGGAAGAAGAAAGTTAAGAGTAAATGTGAATAAGAGCAAGGTTATTAGGTACAGTAGGGTTGAGGGTCAAGTCAATTGGGAGGTGAGTTTGAATGGAGAAAAACTGGAGGAAGTGAAGTGTTTTAGATATCTGGGAGTGGATCTGTCAGCGGATGGAACCATGGAAGCGGAAGTGGATCATAGGGTGGGGGAGGGGGCGAAAATTTTGGGAGCCTTGAAAAATGTGTGGAAGTCGAGAACATTATCCCGGAAAGCAAAAATGGGTATGTTTGAAGGAATAGTGGTTCCAACAATGTTGTATGGTTGCGAGGCGTGGGCTATGGATAGAGTTGTGCGCAGGAGGATGGATGTGCTGGAAATGAGATGTTTGAGGACAATGTGTGGTGTGAGGTGGTTTGATCGAGTAAGTAACATAAGGGTAAGAGAGATGTGTGGAAATAAAAAGAGCGTGGTTGAGAGAGCAGAAGAGGGTGTTTTGAAATGGTTTGGGCACATGGAGAGAATGAGTGAGGAAAGATTGACCAAGAGGATATATGTGTCGGAGGTGGAGGGAACGAGGAGAAGAGGGAGACCAAATTGGAGGTGGAAAGATGGAGTGAAAAGGATTTTGTGTGATCGGGGCCTGAACATGCAGGAGGGTGAAAGGAGGGCAAGGAATAGAGTGAATTGGAGCGATGATGTATACAGGGGTTGACATGCTGTCAGTGGATTGAATCAAGGCATGTGAAGCGTCCGGGGTAAACCATGGAAAGCTGTGTAGGTATGTATATTTGCGTGTGTGGACGTGTGTATGTACATGTGTATGGGGGGGGTTGGGCCATTTCTTTCGTCTGTTTCCTTGCGTTACCTCGCAAACGCGGGAGACAGCGACGAGGTATAAAAAAAAAATATATATTATCCCTGGGGATAGGGTATTAAGAATACTTCCCACGTATTCCCTGCGTGTCGTAGAAGGCGACTAAAAGGGGAGGCAGCAGGGGACTGGAAATCCTCCCCTCTCGTTTTTTTTTTTTTTTTTTTTTTTTTTTTAATTTTCCAAAAGATGGAACAGAGGGGGCCAGGTGAGGATATTCCAAAAAAGGCCCAGTCCTCTGTTCTTAACGCTACCTCGCTATCGCGGGAAATAGCGAATAGTATGAAAAAAATATATATATATATATATATATATATATATATATATTAGGGAGGATAAAAAGATGTTTTGGAAGGAGGTAAATAAAGTGTGTAAGACAAGGAAACATATGGGAACATCGGTGAAGGGGGCTAATGGGGGGGGATAACAAGTAGTGGTGATGTGAGGAGATGGAGTGAGTATTTTGAAGGTTTGTTGAATGTGTTCGATGATAGAGTGGCAGATATAGGGTGTTTCGGTCGAGGTGGTATGCAAAGTGAGAGGGTCAGGGAGAATGATTTGGTGAACAGAGAAGAGGTTGTAAAAGCTTTGCGGGAGATGAAAGCTGGCAAGGCAACTGGTTTGGATGGTATTGCAGTGGAATTAATTAAAAAGGGATGACTGTATTGTTGACTAGTTGGTAAGGTTATTTAACGTATGTATGGTGTGGTGCCATAGGATTGGCAGAATGCTTGCATAGTGCCATTGTACAAAGGCAAAGGGGATAAAAGTGAGTGCTCAAATTACAGAGATATAAGTTTGTTGAGTATTCCTGGAAAATTATATGGGAGGGTATTGATTGAGAGGGTGAAGGCATGTACAGAGCATCAGATTGGGGAAGAGCAGTGTGGTTTCAGAAGTGGTAGAGGATGTGTGGATCAGGTTTTTGCTTTGAAGAATGTATGTGAGAAATACTTAAAAAGCAAAGGGATTTGTATGTTGCATTTATGGATTTGGGGAAGGCATATGATAGAGTTGATAGAGATGCTCTGTGGAAGGTATTAAGAATGTATGATGTGGGAGGCAAATTGTTAGAAGCAACGAAAAGTTTTTATCGAGGATGTAAGCCATGTGTACGAGTAGGAAGAGAGGAAAGTGATTGGTTCTCAGTGAATGTTGGTTTGAGGCAGGAATGCGTGATGTCTCCATGTTTGTTTAATTTGTTTATGGATGGGGTTGTTAGTGAGGTGAATGCAAGGGTTTTAGAAAGAGGGGCAAGTATGCAGTCTGTTGTGGATGAGAGAGCTTGGGAAGTGAGTAGGTTGTTGTTCGCTGATGATATAGTGCTGGTGGCTGATTCGGGAGAGAAACTGCAGAAGCTGGTGACTGAATTTGGTAAAGTGTGTAAAAGAAGAAAGCTGAGAATAATTGTGAACAAGAACAAGGGTTTAGGGACAAGTCTATTGGGAGGTAAGTTTGAATGGAGAAAAACTGGAGGAAGTGAAGTGGGAGTGGATTTGGCAGCGGATGGAACCATGGAAGCGGAAGTGAATCGTACGGTGGGCAAGGGGGCGAAAGTTCTGGGAGCGTTGAAGAATGTGTGGAAATCGAGAATGTTATCTCGGAAAGCAAAAATGGGTATGTTTGAAGGAATAGTGATTCCAACAGTGATATATGGTTGCGAGGTGTGGGCTATAGATAGTGTTGTGCGGAGGAGGGTGGATATGCTGGAAATGAGATGTTTGAGGACAATATGTGGTGTGATGTCGTTTGATTGAGTAAGTAATTAAAGGGTAAGAGAGATGTGTGGTAATAAAAAGAGTGTGGTTGAGAGAGCAGAAGAGTGTGTTTTGAAATGGTTTGGTCACATGGAGAGAATGAGTGAAGAAAGATTGACAAAGAGGATATATGTGTCGGAGGTGGAGGGAAAGAGGAGAAGTGGGAGACCAAATTGGAGGTGGAAAGATGGAGTGAAAAAGATTTTGAGTGATCAGGGCCTGGACATGCAGGAGGGTGAAAGGTGTGCAAGGAATAGAGTGAATTGGAATGATGTGGTATACCAGGGTTGACATGCTGTCAATGGATTGAACTAGGGCATGTGAAGCATCTGGGGTAAACCATGGAAAGTTGTTTGGGGCCTGGATGTGGAAAGGGAGCTGTGGTTTCGGTGCATTATACACGACAGCTAGAGACTAAGTGTTAACGAATGTGGCCTTTGTTGTCTTTTCCTAGCTCTACCTCGTGCACATGCTTGGGGAGGGGGTTGTTATTTCACATGTGGTGGGGTGGCGATGGGAATGAATAAGGGCAGACAGTATGAATTATGTGAGAGGGTTAGGGAGAATGATTTGGTAAACAGAGAAGAGGTAGTAAAAGCTTTGCGGAAGAAGAAAGCCGGCAAGGCAGCGGGTTTGGATGGAATTACAGTGGGGATAGGGTAGAAGGAATACATCCCACGTGTTCCCTGCGTGTTGTAGAAGGCGACTAAAAGGGGAGGAAACGGGGGCTAGAAATCCTCCCCTTTCTTTTTTAATATTCCAGAAGGAACAGAGAGGGGGGCAAGTGAGGATTTCCTTCAAAGGTTCAGTCCTCTGTTCTTAATGCTATCTCACGAATGTGGGAAATGGCGAATAGTATGAATGAGAAAAGATATATTTATTATTTATTTATTTATATTAAATTTGCTTTGCTGCTGTCTCTCACGTTTGCGAGGTAGTGCAAGGAAACAGATGAAAGAATGGCCCAACCCACCCACATACACCTGTATATACATACACGTCCACACACGCAAATATTCATACCTATACATCTCAACGTATACATATATATATACACACAGACATATACATATATACACATGTACATAATTCATACTGTCTGCCTTTATTCATTCCCATCGCCACCTCGCCACACATGAAATAACAACCCCCTCCCCCCTCATGTGTGCGAGGTAGCACTAGAAAAGACAACAAAGGCCCCATTCATTCACACTCAGTCTCTATCTGTCATGTAATAATGCACCGAAACCACAGCTCTCTTTCCACATCCAGGCCCCACAGAACTTTCCATGGTTTACCCCAGATGCTTCACATGCCCTGGTTCAATCCATTGACAGTACGTCGACCCCGGTATACATCATCATTCCAATTCACTCTATGACTTTCACGCCTTTTACCCTTTTGCATGTTCAGGCCCTGATCACTCAAAACCTTTTTCACTCCATCTTTCCACCTCCAATTTGGTCTCCCACTTCTCGTTCCCTCCACCTCTGACACATATATCCTCTTGGTCAATCTTTCCTCACTCATTCTCTCCATGTGACCAAACCACTTCAAAACACCCTCTTCTGCTGTCTCAACCACACTCTTTTTATTATCACACATCTCTCTTACCTTATTATTACTTACTCAATCAAACCACCTCACACCCCATATTGTCCTCAAACATCTCATTTCCAGCACATCCACCCTCCTGCGCAGAACTCTATCCATAGCTCATGCCTCGCAACCATACAATATTGATGGAACCACTATTCCTTCAAACATACCCATTTTTGCTTTCTGAGATAATGTTCTCGACTTCCACACATTCTTTAAGGCTCCCAGAACTTTCGACCCCTCCCCCACCCTATGATTCACTTCCGCTTCCATGGTTCCATCCCCTGCCAAATCACTCCCAGATATCTAAAACACTTCACTTCCTCCAGTTTTTCTCCATTCAAACTTGACTCCCAATTGACTTGACCCTCAACCCTGCTGTACCTAATAACCTTGCTCTTATTCACATTTACTCTCAACTTTCTTCTTTCACACACTTTACCAAACTCAGTCACCAGCTTCTGCTGTTTCTCATATGAATCAACCACCAGCGCTGTATCATCAGCAAACAACAACTGACTCACTTCCCAAGCTCTCTCATCCACAACAGACTGCATGTTTGCCCCTCTTTCCAAAACTCTTGCATTCACCTCCCTAACAACCCCATCCATAAACAAATTAAACAACCATGGAGACATCACACACCCCTGCCGCAAACCTACATTCACTGAGCACCAATCACTTTCCTCTCTTCCTACACGTACACATGCCTTACAGCCTCGATAAAAACTTTTCACTGCTTCTAACAACTTGTCTCCTACACCATATATTCTTAATACCTTCCACAGAGCATCTCTATCAACTCTATCATATGCCTTCTCCAGATCCATAGATGCTACATACAAATCCATTTGCTTTTCTAAGTATTTCTCACATACATTCTTCAAAACAAACACCTGATCCACACATCCTCTACCAATTTTGAAACCACACTGCTCTTCCCCAATCTGATGCTCTGTACATGCCTTCACCCTCTCAATCAATACCCTCCCATATAATTTCCCAGGAATACTCAACAAAATTATACCTCTGTAATTTGAGCACTCACCTTTGTCCCCTTTGCCCTTGTACAATGGCACTATGCATGCAATCCGCCAATCCTCAGGCACCTCTCCATGAATCATACATACACTAAATAACCTTACCAACCTGTCAACAATACAGTCACCCCCTTTTTTAATAAATTCCCCTGCAATACCATCCAAACCCGTTGGCTTGCCAGCTTTCATCTTCCGCAAAGCTTTTACTACCTCTTCTCTGTTTACCAAATAATTTTCCCTAACCCTCTCACTTTCCACACCACCTAGACCAAAACACCCTATATCTGCCAATCTATCATCAAACACATTCAACAAACCTTCACAGTACTCACTCCATCTCCTTCTCACATCACCACTACTTGTTATCACCTCCCCACTTGCCCCCTTCACTGATGTTCCCATTTGTTCCCTTGTCTTACGCACTTTATTTACATCCTTCCAAAACATCTTTTTGTTCTCCCTAAAATTTGATGATACTCTCTCACCCCAACTCTCATTTGCCCTCTTTTCCGCCTCTTGCACCTTTTTTTTTTTGACCTCCTGCGTCTTTCTTTTATACATCTCCCACTCATTTGCATTATTTTCCCGCAAAAATCGTCCAGATGCCTCTCTCTTCTCTTTCACTATTATTCTTACTTCTTCCTTTCACCACTCACTACCCTTTCTAATCTGCCCACCTCCCACGCTTCTAATGCCACAAGGATCTTTTGCGCAAGCCATCACTGCTTCCTTAAATACATCCCATTCCTCCCCCACTCCCCTTACATCCTTTGTTCTCACCTTTTTCCATTCTGCACTCAGTCTCTCCTGGTACTTCTTCACACAAGTCTCCTTCCCAAGCTCATTTACTCTCAACAATCTTTTCATCCCTACATTCTCTCCTCTTTTCTAAAAACCTCTACAAATCTTCTCTTTCGCCTCCACAAGATAATGATCCGACATCCCTCCAGTTGCACCTCTCAGCACATAACATCCAAAAGTCTCTCTTTTGCGTGCCTATCAATTAACATATAATCCAATAACGCTCTATGGCCATCTCTCCTACTTACATATGTATACTTATGTATGTCTCTCTTTTTAAACCAGGTATTCCCAATCACCAGTCCTTTTTCAGCACATAAATCTACAAGCTCTTCACCATTTCCATTTACAACACTGAACATCCCATGTGCACCAATTATTCCCTCAACTGCCACATTACTCACCTTTACATTCATATCACCCATCACTATAACCTGGTCTCGTGCATCAAAACTACTAACACACTCACTCAGCTGCTCCGAAAACACTTGCCTCTCATGATCTTTCTTCTCATGCTCAGGTGCATATGCACCAATAATCACCCATCTCTCTCCATCCACTTTTTGTTTTACCCATATCAATCTAAAGTTTACTTTCTTACACTCAATCACATACTCCCACCACTCCTGTTTCACGAGTAGTGCTACTCCTTCCCTTGCACTTGTCCTCTCACTAACCCCTGACTTTACTCCCAAGACATTCCCAAACAACTCCTCCCTGTTACCCTTGAGCTTTGTTTCACTCAGAGCCAATACATCCAGGTTCTTTTCCTCAAACATACTACCTATCTCTCCTTTTTTCTCATCTAGGTTACATCCACGCACACTTAGACACCCCAATCTGAACCTTCGAGGAGGATGAGCACTCCCTGCGTCACTCCTTCTTCTGTTTCCCCTTTTAGAAAGTTAAAATACAAGGAGGGTAGGGTTTCTAGCCCCCTGCTCCCATCCCCTTTAGTCGCCTTCTGCGACACGTGAGGAATGTGTGGGAAGTATTCTTTCTCCCCTATCCCCAGGGATACACATATACGTATTCATACTTGCTGCCTTTATTCCTTCTCGTTGCCATACCGCCACTCATGAAATAGGATCCCCCTTTCTCCCTGCTAGGTAGGGCTAGGAAAAGACAAAAAGCCACATTCGTTCACACTCAGTCTCTATCTGTCATGGTAATGCACCGGAACCACATATATATGTGTATATAAGAGTGGATGGGCCATTCTTTGTCTGTTTCCTGGTGCCACCTTGCTGACCGGGGAAACAGCGATCAGATATTATAAATATAGAATGATATTTAGCTTTGTTTCAGAAGTGGTAGAGGATGTGTGGATCAGGTGTTTGCTTTGAAGAATGTATGTGAGAAATACTTAGAAAAGCAAATGGATTTGTATGTAGTATTTATGGATCTGGAGAAAGCATATGATAGAGTTGATAGAGATGCTCTGTGGAAGGTATTAAGAGTATATGGTGTGGGAGGCAAGTTGTTAGAAGCAGTGAAAAGTTTTTATCGAGGATGTAAGGCATGTGTACGTGTAGGAAGAGAGGAAAGTTATTGGTTCTCAGTGAATGTAGGTTTGCGGCAGGGGTGTGTGATGTCTCCATGGTTGTTTAATTTGTTTATGGATGGGGTTGTTAGGGAGGTGAATGCAAGAGTTTTGGAAAGAGTGGCAAGTATGAAGTCTGTTGGGGATGAGAGAGCTTGGGAAGTGAGTCAGTTGTTGTTCGCTGATGATACAGCGCTGGTGGCTGATTCATGTGAGAAACTGCAGAAGCTGGTGACTGAGTTTGGTAAAGTGCGTGAAAGAAGAAAGTTAAGAGTAAATGTGAATAAGAGCAAGGTTATTAGGTACAGTAGGGTTGAGGGTCAAGTCAATTGGGAGGTAAGTTCGAATGGAGAAAAACTGGAGGAAGTAAAGTGTTTTAGATATCTGGGAGTGGATCTGGCAGCGGATGGAACCATGGAAGCGGAAGTGGATCATAGGGTGAGGGAGGGGGCAAAAATTCTGGGAGCCTTGAAGAATGTGTGGAAGTCGAGAACATTATCTCGGAAAGCAAAAATGGGTATGTTTGAAGGAATAGTGGTTCCAACAATGTTGTATGGTTGCGAGGTGTGGGCTATGGATAGAGTTGTGCGCAGGAGGATGGATGTGCTGGAAATGAGATGTTTGAGGACAATGTGTGGTGTGAGGTGGTTTGATCGAGTAAGTAACGTAAGGGTAAGAGAGATGTGTGGAAATAAAAAGAGCGTGGTTGAGAGAGCAGAAGAGGGTGTTTTGAAATGGTTTGGGCACATGGAGAGAATGAGTGAGGAAAGATTGACCAAGAGGATATATGTGTCGGAGGTGGAGGGAACGAGGAGAAGTGGGAGACCAAATTGGAGGTGGAAAGATGGAGTGAAAAAGATTTTGTGTGATTGGGGCCTGAACATGCAGGAGGGTGAAAGGAGGGCAAGGAATAGAGTGAATTGGATCGATGTGGTATACCGGGGTTGACGTGCTGTCAGTTGATTCAATCAGGGCATGTGAAGCGTCTGGGGTAAACTGTGGAAAGCTGTGTAGGTATGTATATTTGCGTGTGTGGTCGTATGTATATACATGTGTATAGGGGTGGGCTGGGCCATTTCTTTCGTCTGTTTCCTTGCGCTACCTCGCAAATGTGGGAGACAGCGACAAAGCAAAAAAAAAAAAAAAAAATTTAGCTTCGATAAGATGGCTCAGACTGGGGCCTCAGTTGCCTGTGTCGTCTCAGTTATCATAAATAAACAGAGTCTGTATTCTTTCTACTCATATGGGGGACTTCTTTAGGTCCATGGGACTTTTTTATGGGTTATGTTGTTTTGTTAGTCTGATTATATCATTTTTGTTCATTTTCATATTTTCTAAGACTCCTTTCCCTTCCAGCCTTGCAAGCTCTGGAGAGGTATCATCCTCTATTGTGAAAACACATTATGATTTGTCATGTAGGTCCTCACATATTTTCTTTTCTTCTTGACTAGTTTTTCCCTTTGAATTAATTAGTTCTGATTAGATGCATTTTAAATGATAGTTTGCTCCTGATGAACATGTTGAAAAGCAATGAATTGTCTTTTGCCTTGTTGACTATCCTTTCAGATTCTTTCTGCTCCTCCATCCTTACCTTTCAGTGTTCATTTCTTGATCTTCTTATGCCGTTTGGCTGCAGCGAAGTTTGTACCTCCTCCACTTTACATTCTTTAGCTCTTGTTTTTTAGCATTTCATGTTAAACTGTTCCTCTTTCCATTTTGTTCTCTTTGTTCTCCATCCTTTTTAGTGTTCTATGGTTCTGACTCCTTCACAGTAGATTTCACAAATCCTTCTATAATGGCTCCTAGAGCAAACAGACCCTAATGTGCTTGAAGATGACTGTTTAGGGAATGTTTTTTGGCATTACTTTATCTTCTTTTTTGAAAAAGTTTCCTTTAACCCTCCACCTCTATGTTGGTGCGCTGTCAAGGTTCATGGGAGGAGTCAACCTTGTAGTGAAACGTACGAAGCATGAAAGACTGTTCCTTTTCAAGAGGGTGTCCTGAAGCATTTTTTCCCATTCTACTTTTTCATCTTTGAAATTTCTTTTCTCTTTATTGATGGTGACCACACCTAGAATGATATCTGTTTTCCAAGAATTATGAGGAAGGATATTACCAATAACCCATGTATGATGGAATCATTGCTGATTTGAGGTTGATGATTGGTCAGTGGGTGGACCTAGCCAAACCAATATGCCACTGGCGCTTAGTAGATAGCTAGTTTGTGAGGGGTAAGAGGCATTCACCTCACTAGAAATATGAGTTTGATTGGTTTCTAAACTGTTGAGATCCAAGAGATTTTTTCAAGGCTTGCAGGATACCACCTTGGAGAGAAAAAAAAATGTGTATGTAAAAACATAGATTTTTCTGGAGATTAATCAGATGTCCCTGATTTACAGACTATATCTGGACCATTAATGGCTGCTGTTAACCAACTGATGTTGAATGCTGTTGGCTACAGTGGTTGCTTTCTCACCATCTCCGGTATCATTTCCTTTAGTGAGTATACACAGTTTAAAGGAAAAATTTGTTGAGTGTATTTGGTAACTTGTATGGAAGAGCATTGATTGAGAGTGTGGTAGCTTGAACAGAGCATTGAAAATATCTTGAGTGTACCTGAATACTTGTATGGAAGAGTGTTGATTGAGAGGTTGGTAGCATGACCGAAGTATCAGGCTGGAAAAGAAAAATATGCTTTTAGGAGTTGTACAAGATGTATGGATCATGTGTTTGCTTTAAAGAATGTGAAACAGAAGGATTTGTGAGTGACATTTATAGAGCTGGAGAGAACTTATGACATGGTTGATAGAGATTCTTTTTAGAAGGTGTTATGAATATATGGTGTGGTAGGAAAGCTTCCAGAAGCAGAGGAATTTTTATCAAGAGAGTAAGGCATGTGTGTAAATAGGTGAGTGATTCCAGGTGAAGGTGGATCTGTAGCTAAGGTTTGTGATGGCACCCTATCTGTGTAATTTGTCAGTCAGTTCTTTTTTACTGTTGATAGTACTGGTGGCAGTTTTGAGTGAAAGATTACTGAAATTAGTGTCTGAATTTGGGAAAGTGTGTGAAAGGAGAAAGATGAATGTCAATAATAGCAAGGTTAACAGGTGTAGCAGTGAAGAGAAACAGGTTAGTTTGGGTGTGAGTTTGAATAGTAGTAGGTAGTAGCTGATAGGCAGCCAACAACCAGGGAGATATAACATCAGAACTACCCTCCTGGATGTCAAGAGGGTTAGTGACAGCTGTGTAATGAGCCAGTACTTCAGTGGTTATCAAGCTGTATTCCTCTGACCCAGGTAACTGTCTTTTCTTTCTGCCTCATCCACATTTGGACGACTGGTATTCTGCTCACAATAAAAGATATCTCCTTGTCATACATAAAACACTTGACAACACTTAATTCACACAGCTCATTCTTTGTAACTGAATTTTCTTGTGGTGAGCATTATGTGCTAGCCCTGCCTTTTGACAAAATGTTAGTAGGTAGTAGGTAGGAACATTTAGGCGGGAGCATTAAATAGAAACATTAGGTAGTAGTTAGTTGAAACATTAGGCAGGAGCATTAGAGTTGCCTTCTGCCATTGGCCTGTTAAGGTTGAGGCACTAAAGCCTATGAAGCGGCACTGGAGTTACCTAGTTATGGAGACTTTATTGCCATGGCCACCTCATTGAGGGAGTTCCAGTTGGGAACAGACATCAGAGATATAGATAGATAGATAGCTAGATAGATTGGTAGTTAAGTTTGAATGGAAAAAGTTTAGAGAAAGTGAGGTGTTCAAAGATACCTGGGGTATTGTGGAATTTGAGGCGAGTCATGAGATGGGTAAGGGGTCAAAGGGTCAGGGAGCGTTGAGGAATGTGTAGAAAGAGAAGTAACTATCTGGGAGGATGAGGATGAGTATGTTTGAAGGTATAAGAATCTTGACAGTGTAGTGTGGATGCAAGGCACGGGCTATAGATGAGATTGCAGGGAAGAGAGTGGATCTGTTGGAAATAAGATGTTTGTTGACTGTGTGTGGTATGAGGAGGGTTGATTGAGTAAGAAATTATATGATTAAAGAGAAATGTGGTAATAAGAAAAGTATGATTGAGAGAACTGAAGAGGTTGTCCTGAAATAGAGGATATTTGTTGAGAATGAGTGGGCACATGGAGAAGGATGAAACCAAATTGGAGATAGAAAGATGTGGTGAAAAAGATTTTAAATGCTTGGGCCAGAGCATACTGAAGGGTGAAAGATGTGAATGGAAAAGAGTGAATTAGAGTAATGTGATATGCAGGGAGCAAGGTGCTGTCATTGTGGAGTGAACCAGGGCATATGAAGTAGATGGAAAAGCAACGGCAAAGTCTACTGGGCTGGTTGAGGATAGGGGGCTGCAGTTTCAGTACATTACACATGGCAGTTAGAGAATGGATATGAACAAATGAGACCTTTTCGTAATATGTTCTTGACATTACCTCACTAATTTAGGAAACAGCTAACAAGTATGAAAGAAAGAAAGAAAGAAAAGAAATTTGAATTGATAGGAAATAAGTAACAAGAATTTATATGTATTTTTATTTGGGTACCTTTTTCAGGTTCACATAAAAGTGTTTCAAGATAGGGCTTAAATATTATATCCTCTCTTCCATCTTTAACTGCATAAATATCAGGTATTGAATGTGTTGATGAGGACTGCACTTTAAGATATTAATAGTAGTTTAGGTACATCAACGATCTTTTGAATATGGTGTGCATTCATTAGTTCTAAAAGTGTTTTTGGTCTATACATGAGATGAAAATTTAAGGGAAGTTGAAAATCAGTACAGCTGCTAATCAATATATGAAATCTTAATCATACATAGACATGCCTGCTTTGAATATGAACAGCAGTATGTTTCAGCACCTCCTTTAGTCTGGACAAAATTACGTGAGAGAATTTGAAATTACCGTGGCCACCAGACTAGTTTACTGGGTGCCCATAGATGACATTGTGTGTAGGGTGCACTTATTTACATGCTTTACACAGCACTTGTTGATGGTGATACCGCAATTCTGTGAGATTCTTTGCTAATTTTGCTTGAATTTAACCCTAGCTATGGTTTCTAAGACATATGAGAGAGTCAGTCGTGGTGTCAAACATAGACACCATTCCATATTGATCCAAGATAAAGTAGAACTTTTGAAAGAATGGACTGTGGTGTTTCTTTGCGTAAGCTGTGTGATGTCTACAGTATTGGTTCATCAACTGTTTATGAAATGAATAAGCAAAGGGAGAAAATATTGAAATTCTCTGCAGACAGCGATTCCAAGAAGCAAATGACTATTAGAAAAACTATGAAAGATGGTAAGAGTACTGAGCATGTTAGAGTGGTGATGTAATAGTTTCGACAGCATTGGAGTGATGGAGTGGACTTGTCAGGTAGCATGATAATGGCCAGGCTAAGTTGCTCCATAAAGAACTTAAATTAAACATGAGCATGACTAAAGTGAATGATGGCTTCAGAGATTCAAGAAGTGTCATGAAATTTCCATGAATAAAGTGTGCGGGGAAAAGTGGTCTGCAAACCACAAAGGAGCTGATGAGTATGTAGATGAATTTGTGATGAGCACCTCAGTCCTGAGTGGTGTATCATGCAGATGAAACTGGTTTATTCTGGCAATACACACATAGGAAAACACTAACAACAGAAGATGAAGAAGACCCCATAGGATTCAAACAATCTGAGGACAAACTTACCATCTTAGGGTGCTCAAACGTTTAATATTTATGTAATTGAAATTTTTAGCAGTCTATGGTATACTTAGGACACATGGGAGATGTATAATTAGTGGGTTAGAGGTGTGTTGATGAATTATTATTATGGTTGGTCCATCTAAATGTTTAATCTGGCAAGCTTTGGAACCAAGAGTGCCAGAAAATCAGTGGTATACATGTATACCAAAAATAATGATGATATGATAGAATATTGCTTTCTTCATACAGGTGTGATCCTCACCTTCTGCATTCCTGATGGTCTCTGAAGCACCAAAGTAGAGAGTTTCTACATCCTTGGTACCAAAGACAAACACATTCATAAAAAAGAATTCCATTTCTGATTTTTATTTTCCTTTGCTCTACCAGTGGCTTATAGCATATGTATATGTATATCATTAAATTTTAGGGAGAATAAAAAGATGTTTTGGAAGAAGGTAAATAAAGTGCGTAAGACAAGAGAACAAATGGGAACATCGATGAAGGGGGCAAATGGGGAGATGATAACAAGTAGTGGTGATGTGAGAAGATGGAGTGAGTATTTTGAAGGTTTGTTGAATGTGTTACATGATAGAGTGGCAGATATAGTGTGTTTTGGTCGAAGTGGTGTGCAAAGTGAAAGGGTTAGGGAGAATGATTTGGTAAAAAGAGGAGGTAGTAAAAGCTTTGTGGAAGATGAAAGCCGGCAAGGCAGCTGGTTTGGATGGTATTGCAGTGGAATTTATTAAAAAAGGGGATGACTGTGTTGTTGAATGGTAGGTAAGGATATTTAATGTATGTATGTCTAATGGTGAGGTGCCTGAGGATTGGCGGAATGCGTGCATAGTGCCATTGTACAAAGGCAAAGGGGTTAAAGGTGAGTGCTCAAATTTCAGAGGTATAAATTTGTTAAGTATTCCTGGGAAACTATATGGGAAGGTATTGATTGAGAGGGTTAAAGCATGTACAGAGCATCAGATTGGGGAAGAGCAGTGTGGTTTCAGAAGTGGTAGAGGATGTGTGGATCAGGTGTTTGCTTTGAAAAATGTATGTGAGAAATACTTAGAAAAGCAAATGGATTTGTATGAACCATTTATGGATCTGGAGAAGGCATATGATAGAGTTGATAGAGATGCTTTGTGGAAGGTATTAAGAACATATGGTATGGGGGCAAGTCATTAGAAGCAGTGAAAAGCTATTGTCGAGGATGTAAGGCATGTGTACGAGTAGGAAGAGAGGAAAGTGATTGGTTCTTAGTGAATGTTGTTTTGCGGCAGGGGTGCATGATGTCTCCATGGTTGTTTGATTTCTTTATGGATGGGTTGTTAAGGAGATGAATGGAAGAGTTTTGGAGAGAGGGGCAAACATGCAGTCTGTTGTGGATGAAAGGGCTTGGGAAGTGAGTCAGTTGTTGTTTGCTGATGATACGGCGCTGGTGGCTGATTCGGGTGAGAAACTGTTGAAGCTGGTGACTGAGTTTGGTAAAGTGTGTGAAAGAAGAAAGCTGAGAGTAAATGTGAATAAGAGCAAGGTAATTAGGTACAGTAGGGTTGAGGGACAAGTCAGTTGGGAGGTAAGTTTGAATGGAGAAAAACTGGAGAAAGTGAAGTGTTTTAGATATCTGGGTGTGGATCTGGCAGTGGATGGAACCATGCAAGCGGAAGTGAGTCACAGAGTGGGGGAGGGGGCGAAAGTTCTGGGAGCATTGAAAATTGTGTGGAAGTCGAGAACATTATATCGGAAAGAAAAATGGTATGTTTGAAGGAATAGTGGTTTCAACAATGTTATATGGTTGCGAGGCGTGGGCTATAGATAGAGTTGTGCGGAGTAGGGTGGATGTATTGGAAATTAGATGTTTGAGGACAATATATGGTGTAAGGTGGTTTGATCAAGTAAGTAATGAAAGGGTAAGACAGATGTGTGGTAATGAAAACAGTGTTGTTGAGAGAGCAGAAGAGGGTGTTTTGAAATGGTCTGGTCATATGGAGAGAATGAATGAGGACAGATTGACAAAGAGGATATATGTGTCAGAGGTAGAGGAAACAAGGAGAAGTGCGAGACCGAATTGGAGGTGGAAAGATGGAGTGAAAAAGATTTTGAGTGATCAGGGCCTGAACATGCAGGAGGGTGAAAGGCATGCAAGGAATAGTGAATTGGAACGATGTGGTATACCGGGGTCGACATGCTGTCAATAAATTGAACCAGGGCATGTGAAGCGTCTGGGTTAAACCATGGAAAGTTCTGTAGGGCCTGGATGTGGAAAGGGAGGTGTGGTTTCGGGCATTATTACATGACAGCTAGAGACTGAGTGTAAATCAATGGGGCCTTTGTTGTCTTTTCCTAGCGTTACCTCGCACACATGAGGGGGGAGGGGGTTGTTATTCCATGTGTGGTGAGGTGGCGATGGGAATAAATAAAGGCAGACAGTATGAATTATGTACATGTGTATATATGTATATGTCTGTGTGTATATATATGTGTACATTGAGATGTATAGGTGTGTATATTTGCGTGTGTGGACGTGTATGTATATACATGTGTGTATGGGTGGGTTGGGCCATTCGTTCGTCTGTTTCCTTGTGCTACCTCACTAATGCGGGAGACAGTGACAAAGCAAAATAATAATAATAATGAATATATATTATTTTTTTTTTATTTTGCTTTGTCGCTGTTTCCCGCGTTTGCGAGTTAGCGCAAGGAAACAGACGAAAGGAATGGCACAACCCAACCCCATACACAATGTACACACACACACACCCACACATGCAAATATACATACCTATACATCTCAATGTACACATATATATACACACACAGACACATACATATATACCCATGCACACAATTCACACTGCCTGCCCCTATTCATTCCCATTGCCACCTCGCCACACATGGAATACCATCCCCCTCCCCCCTCATGTGTACGAGGTAGCACTAGGAAAAGATAACAAAGGCCTCATTCGTTCACAATCAGTCTCCAGCTGTCACGTAATAATGCCCGAAACCACAGCTCCCTTTCCATATCCAGGCCCCACAGAACTTTCCATGGTTTACCCCAGACGCTTCACATGCCCTGATTCAATCCACTGACAGCACGTCAACCCCGGTATACCACATCGATCCAATTCACCCTATTCCTTGCCCGCCTTTCACCCTCCTGCATGTTCAGGCCCCGATCACTCAAAACCTTTTTCACTCCATCTTTCCACCTCCTATTTGGTCTCCCACTTCTCCTCGTTCCCTCCACCTCCGACACATATATCCTCTTGGTCAATCTTTCCTCACTCATTCTCTCCATGTGCCCAAACCATTTCAAAGCACCCTCTTCTGCTCTCTCAACCACGCTCTTTTTATTTCCACACATCTCTCTTACCCTTACATTACTTACTCGATCAAACCACCTCACACCACACATTGTTCTCAAACATCTCATTTCCAGCACATCCACCCTCCTGCGCACAACTCTATCCATAGCCCACGCCTCGCAACCATACAACATTGTTGGAACCACTATTCCTTCAAACATACCTATTTTTGCATTTTTGAATGTAGGTTTGCGGCAGGGGTATGTGATGTCTCCATGGTTGTTTAATTTTTGTATGGATGGGGTTGTTAGGGAGGTAAATGCAAGAGTTTTGGAAAGAGGGGCAAGTATGAAGTCTGTTGGGGATGAGAGAGCTTGGGAAGTGAGTCAGTTGTTGTTCGCTGATGATACAGCGCTGGTGGCTGATTCATGTGAGAAACTGCAGAAGCTGGTGACTGAGTTTGGTAAAGTGTGTGAAAGAAGAAAGTTAAGAGTAAATGTGAATAAGAGCAAGGTTATTAGGTACAGTAGGGTTGAGGGTCAAGTCAATTGGGAGGTAAGTTTGAATGGAGAAAAACTGGAGGAAGTAAAGTGTTTTAGATATCTGGGAGTGGATCTGGCAGCGGATGGAACCATGGAAGTGGAAGTGGATCATAGGGTGGGGGAGGGAGCGAAAATCCTGGGAGCCTTGAAGAATGTGTGGAAGTCGAGAACATTATCTTGGAAAGCAAAACTGGGTATGTTTGAAGGAATAGTGGTTCCAACAATGTTGTATGGTTGCGAGGCGTGGGCTATGGATAGAGTTGTGTGCAGGAGGATGGATGTGCTGGAAATGAGATGTTTGAGGACAATGTGTGGTGTGAGGTGGTTTGATCGAGTAAGTAACGTAAGGGTAAGAGAGATGTGTGGAAATAAAAAGAGCGTGGTTGAGAGAGCAGAAGAGGGTGTTTTGAAATGGTTTGGGCACATGGAGAGAATGAGTGAGGAAAGATTGACCAAGAGGATATATGTGTCGGAGGTGGAGGGAACGAGGAGAAGAGGGAGACCAAATTGGAGGTGGAAAGATGGAGTGAAAAAGATTTTGTGTGATCGGGGCCTGAACATGCAGGAGGGTGAAAGGAGGGCAAGGAATAGAGTGAATTGGATCGATGTGGTATATCGGGGTTGACGTGCTGTCAGTGGATTGAATCATGGCATGTGAAGCGTCTGGGGTAAACCGTGGAAAGCTGTGTAGGTATGTATATTTGCGTGTGTGGACTTATGTATATACATGTGTATGGGGGTGGGTTGGGCCATTTCTTTCGTCTGTTTCCTTGCGCTACCTCGCAAACGTGGGAGACAGCGATAAAGCAAAAAAAAAAAATATATATATATTTTTTTTTTCAAAAGAAGGAACAGAAGGGGGTCAGGTGAGGATATTCCACAAAGGCCCAGTCCTCTGTTCTTAACGCTACCTCGCTAACGCGGGAAATGGCGAATAGTTTAAAAAAAAAAAAAATATATATATATATATATATATATATATATATATATATATATATATATATATATATATATATATATATATATATATATATATCCCTGGGGATAGGGGAGAAAGAATTCTTCCCACGCATTCCTCACGTGTCGTTGAAGGCGACTAAAGGGGACGGGAGCAGGGGGCCAGAAACCCTCCCCTCCTTGTATTTTAACTTTCTAAAATGGGAAACAGAAGAAGGAGTCATGTGAGGAGTGCTCATCCTCCTCGAAGGCTCAGATTGGGGTGTCTAAATGTGTGTGGATGTAACCAAGATGAGAAAAAAGGAGAAATAGGATGGGTGTTTGAGGAAAGGAACCTGGATGTTTTGGCTCTGAGTGAAACGAAGCTAAAGGGTAAAGGGGAAGAGTGGTTTGGGAATGTCTTGGGAGTAAAGTCAGGG
>NC_092242.1:29389652-29554012 GCF_036320965.1 Panulirus ornatus | reverse complement strand
CAGATCCATAAATGCTACATATAAATCCATTTGCTTTTCTAAGTATTTCTCACATACATTCTTCAAGGAAACACCTGATCCACACATCCTCTACCACTTCTGAAACCACACTGCTCATCCCCAATCTGATACTCTGTACATGCCTTCACCCTCTCAATCAATACCCTTCCCATATAATTTACCAGGAATACTCAACGAACTTATACCTCTGTAATTTGAGCATTCACCTTTGTCATCTTTGCCTTTGTACAATGGCACAATACAAACATTCAGCCAATCATCAGGCACCTCGCCATAAATCATACATACATTAAATAACCTTACCAACCAGTCAACAATACAGTCACCCCCTTTTTTAATAAATTCCACTGCAGTGTCATCCAAACCCGCTGCCTTGCCGGCTTTCATCTTCCGTAAAGCTTTTACTACCTCTTCTCTGTTTACCAAATCGTCCTCCCTAACCCTCTCACTTTGCACACCACCTCGACCAAATTATTCTATATCTGCCACTCTTATCATTAAACACATTCAACAAACCTTCAAAATACTCACTCCATCTCCTTCTCACATCACCACTACTTGTTATCACCTCCCCATTAGCGCCCTTCACTGAAGTTCCCATTTGTTCCCTTGTCTTACGCACTTTATTTACCTCCTTCCAAAACATCTTTTTATTCTCCCTAAAATTTAATGATACTCTCTCACCCCAACTCTCATTTGCCCTCTTTTTCACCTCTTGCACCTTTCTCTTGACTTCCTGCCTCTTTCTTTTATATGTCTCACAGTCATTTGCATTATTTCCCTGCAAAAATCGTCGAAATGCCTCTCTCTTCTCTTTCACTAATAATCTTACTTCTTCATCCCACCACTCACCACCCTTTCTAATCTGCCCACCTCCCACGCTTCTCATGCCACAAGCATCTTTGGCTCAAGCCATCACTGCTTCCCTAAATACATCCCATTCCTCCCCCACTCCCCTTACGTCCTTTGTTCTCACCTTTTTCCATTCTGTACTTAGTCTCTCCTGATACTTTCTCACGAAAGTCTTCTTCCCAAGCTCACTTACTGTCACCACTCTCTTCATCCCAACATTCTCTCTTCTTTTCTGAAAACCTCTACAAATCTTCACCTTCGCCTCCACAAGATAATGATCAGACATCCCTCCAGTCGCACCTCTCAGCACATTAACATCCAAAACCCTCTCTTTCGCGCGCCTGTCAATTAACACGTAATCTAATAATGCTCTTTGACCATCTCCCCTACTTACTTACGTATACTTATGTATATCTCTCTTTTTAAACCAGGTATTGTAATCACCAGTCCTTTTTCAGCACATAAATATACAAGCTCCTCACAATTTCCATTTACACCACTGAACACCCCAAATATACCAATTATTCCCTCAACTGCCACTTTACTCACCTTTGCATTCAAATCACCCATCACTATAACCCGGTCTCGTGTATCAAAACAACTACACACTCATTTAGCTGCTCCCAAAACACTTTCCTCTCATGATCTTTCTTCTCATACCCAGGTGCATGTGCACCAATAATCACCCATCTCTCTGCATCAACTTTCAGTTTTACCCATATCAATCTAGAGTTTACTTTCTTACACTCTATCACATACTCCCACCACTCCTGTTTCAGGAGTAGTGCTACTCCTTCCCTTGCTCTTGTCCTCTCACTAACCCCTGACTTTACTCCCAAGACGTTCCCAAACCACTCTTCCCCTTTACCCTTGAACTTCGTCTCACTCAGAGCCAAAACATCCAGGTTCCTTTCCTCAAACATACTACCTATCTCTCCTTTTTTCTCATCTTGGTTACATCCACACACATTTAGACACCCCAATCTGAGCCTTCGAGGAAGATGCGCACTCCCCGCGTGACTCCTTCTTTTGTTTCCTCTTTTAGAAAGTTAAGATACAAGGAGGGTAGGGTTTCTAGCCCCCCGCTCCCGTCCCCTTTAGTCGCCTTCTACGACACATGAGGAATGCGTGGGAAGTATTCTTTGTGCTCTATCCCCAGGGATAGGGGAGAATATATATATATATATATATATATATATATATATATATATATATATATATATATATATATATATATATATATATATATATATATGTATATTATGGTTGCGAGGCATGGGCTATGGATAGAGTTGTGCGCAGGAGGGTGGATGTGCTGGAAATGAGATGTTTGAGGACAATGTGTGGTGTGAGGTGGTTTGATCGAGTAAGTAATGTAAGGGTGAGAGAGATGTGTGGAAATTAAAAGAGCGTGGTTGAGAGAGCAGAAGAGGGTGTTTTGAAATGGTTTGGGCACATGGAGAGAATGAGTGAGGAAAGATTGACCAAGAGGATATATGTGTCGGAGGTGGAGCGAACGAGGAGAAGTGGGAGACCAAATTGGAGGTGGAAAGATGGAGTGAAAAAGATTTTGAGTGATCGGGGCCTGAACATGCAAGAGGGTGAAAGGCGGGCAAGGAATAAAGTGAATTGGATCGATGTGGTATACTGGGGTTGACGTACTGCCAGTGGATTGAATCAGGGCATGTGAAGCGTCTGGGGTAAACCATGGAAAGCTGTGTGGGGCCTGGATGTGGAAAGGGAGCTGTGGTTTCGGGCATTATTGCATGACAGCTAGAGACTGAGTGTGAACGAATGAGGCCTTTGTTGTCTTTTCCTAGCGCTACCCCGCACACATGAGGGGGGGGGGATGGTATTCCATGTGTGGCGAGGTGGCGATGGGAATGAATAAAGGCAGACAGTGTGAATTGTGTGCATGTGTATATATGTATGTGTCTGTGTGTGTATATATATGTGTACATTGAGATGTATAGGTATGTATATTTGCGTCTGTAGACGTGTGTGTATATACATGTGTATGGGGGTCGGTTGGGCCATTTCTTTCGTCTGTTTCCTTGCGCTACCTCGCAAACGCGGGAGACAGCGACAAAGCAAAATAAATAAAATAATATATATATATATATTATCCCTGGGGATAGGGAGAAAGAATACTTCCCACGTATTCCCTGCGTGTCGTAGAAGGAGACTAAAAGGGAAAGGAGCGGGGGGGGGCTGGGAATCCTCCCCTCTCATTTTTTTTCTTTTTTTCAATTTTCCAAAAGAAGGAACAGAGAAGTGGGCCAGGTGAGGATATTCCCTCTAAGGCCCAGTCCTCTCTTCTTAACGCTACCTTGCTAATGCGGGAAATGGTGAATAGTATGAAAAAAAAAATATATGCATATATATAGCAGACATGTACATATATACACATGTACATAATTCATATTGCCTGCTCTTATTCATTCCGTCGTCAACCCGCAACGCGTGAAATGACAATCTCTTCCCCCCCATGTGCGCGAGGATTGCGCTAGGAAAAGACAATAAAGGCCACGTCCGTTTACACTCTCTAGCTGTCATGTATAATGCACCGAAAGTACAGCTCCCTTTCCACATCCAGGCCCCACAAAACTTTCCATGGTTTACCACAGACGCTTCACATGCCCTGGTTTAATCCATTTACAGTACGTCGACCCCGGTATTCCACATCGTTCCAAACCACTCTATTCCTTGCACGCCTTTCACCCTCATCCATGTTTAGGCTCCGATCACTCAAAATCTTTTTCACTTCATCTTTCCACCTCCAATTAGGTCTCCCACTTCTCCTCGTTCCCTCCACCTCTGACACATATATCCTCTTTTTCAATCTTTCCTCACTCATTCTCTCCATGTGACCAAACCATTTCAAAACACCCTCTTCTGCTCTCTCAACCACATTCTTTTTACCACCACACATCTCTGTTACCCTTTCATGACTTACTCGATCAAACCACCTCACACCACATATTGTCCTCAAACATCTCATTTCCAGCCCATCCACCCTCCTCCGCACAACTCTATCTAGAGCCCACGTCTTGCAACCATATATCACTGTTGGAACCATTATTCCTTCAAATATACCCATTTTTGCTTTCCAAGATAACGTTCTCGCTTTCCACACATTCTTCAACCCTTTCATGACCTTTGCCCCCTCCCCCACCCTATGACTGACTTCCGCTTCCATGGCTCCATACGCTGCTAAATCCACTCCCAGATATCTAAAGCACTTCACAGCCTCCAGTTTTTTCAATTCAAACTTACCTCCTAATTGACTTGTCTCTCAACCCTACTGAACCTAATAACCTTGTTCTTATTCATATTTGCTCTCAGCTTTCTTCTTTCATACACTTTACCAAACTGAGTCATCAACTTCTGCCGTTTCTCACCCGTATCAGCCACCAGCGCTGTATCATCAGCGAACAACAACTGACTCACTTACCAAGCTCTCTCATCCACAACAGACTGCATACTTGCCCCTCTCTCCAAAACTCTTGCATTCACCTCCCTAACAACCCCATCCGTAAACAAATTAAACAACTATGGAGACATTACGCACCACTGCTGGAAACCGACATTCAGTGCAAACTAATCACTCCTCGCTTCCTATTCGTACACATTACTTACATCCTTGGTAAAAAACTTTTCACTGCTTCTAGCAATTTATCTACCACACTATATACTCTTAATACTTTCCATAAAGCATTTCTATCCACCCTATCACATGCCTTCTCCAGATCCATAAATGTTACATACAAATCCATATGTTTTTATAAGTATTTCTTACATACATTCTTCAAAGTAAACACCTGATCCACACATCCTCTACCACTTCTGAAACCACACCGCTCCTCCCCTCTGATGCTCTGTACACGCCTTTACCCTCTCAATCAATACCCTCGCATATAATTTCAAGGAATAATCAACAAACCTATGCCTTTCTAATTTGTACAATGGCAATATGCATGCATTCCACCAATCTTCAGGTACTTCACCATGGTCCATACATACATTGTATATCCTTACCAACCAATCAGCAACACAGTCACCCTTTTTTTTTCAAAAATTCCATTGCAACACAATTCAGACCCGCCGCTTTCCGGCTTTCATCTTTCGTAAATCTTTCAGTACCTCTACTCTGTTCACCAAACCATTCTCCATGACTATGTCATTTCGCACACCACCCCGATCAAAACACCCTATATCTGCCACTTTATCATCAAGCATATTCGACAAACCGTCAAAATATTCATTCCATCTCCTTCTCACTTCATCAATACTTGTTATTACCTCCCCATTTACCCCCTTTACCGACGTTCCCATTTCTTCTCTTATCATACGCAATTTATTTACCTCCTTCCAAAAGTCTTTTTTTTTTCTTCCAAAGATTTGATAATGCTTTCTCACCCCAACTCTCATTTACCATCTTTTTTAACTATTTTACCGTTTTCATAACCTCCTGCCGCTTTCTTTCATACATCTCCCAGTCATTTGCTCTACTTTACTGCAAAAATCGTCCAAACACCCCTCCTTTTCTCTTTTACTAACAATCTTACTTCATCCCACCATTCACTACCCTTTCTAATCTGCCCACCTCCCACCTCTTTCATGCCACATGCATCTTTTGCGTAAGCCATTACTACTTCACCTAAATACATCCCATTCCTCCCCCACTCCCCTTATGTCATTTGCTCTCACCTTTTGCCATTCTGCACTCAATCTCTCCTGGTACTTGCTTACACAAGCCGCCTTTCCAGGCTAGTAATGTGGCAATTGAGGGTATAATTGGTGTACATTGGGTTTTCAGTGCTGTAAATGGAAATGGTGAAAAGCTTGTGGATTTTTGTGCTGAAAAAGGATTGATGATAGGGAATACTTGGTTCAAAAAGAGTGATATAAATACGTATACGTATGTGAGTAGGAGAGATGGCCAGAGGGCGATATTGATATCGATAGGCGCGCGAAAGAGAGACTTTTGGATGTTAATGTGCTGAGAGGGACAACTGGAGTGATGTCTGATCACTATCTTGTGGAGGCAAAGGTAAAGATTTGTAGAGGTTTACAGAAAAGAAGAGAGAATGCTGGGGAGAAGAGATTGGTGAGAGCAAGTGACCTTATATATACATACATACGTATATATATATATATATATATATATATATATATATATATATATATATATATATATATATATATATATATATATATATATATATTATCCTTGGGGTAAGGGGAGAAAGAATACTTCCCACGTATTCCCTGCGTGTCGTAGAAGGCGACTAAAAGGGGAGGGAGCGGGTGGCTGGAAATCCTCCCCTCTCTTTTTTTTTCCAAAAGAAGGAACAGAGAAGGGGGCCAGGTTAGGATGTTCCCTCAAAGGCCCAGTCCTCTGTTCTTAACGCTACCTCGCTAACGCGGGAAATGGCGAATAGTTTGAAAAAAAAAAAAAAATATATATATATATATATATATATATATATATATATATATATATATATATATATATATATATATATATATATATATATATATTGCTTTGTCGCTGTCTCCCGCGTTAGCGAGGTAGCGCAAGGAAACAGACGAAAGAATGGCCCAACCCACCCACATACACATGTATATACATACACGTCCACACACGCATATATACATACCTATACATCTCAACGTATACATATATATACACACACAGACATATACATATATACACATGTACATGATTCATACTGTCTGCCTTTATTCATTCCCATCGCCACCCCGCCACACATGAAATACAACCCCCTCCCAACGCATGTGCGTGAGGTAGCGTTGGAAAAGACAACAAAGGCCACATTCGTTCACACTCAGTCTCTAGCTGTCATGTATAATGCACTAAAAACCACAGCTCCCTTTTCACATCCAGGCCCCACAGAACTTTCCATGGTTTACCCCAGACGCTTCACACGCCCTGGTTCAATCCATTGACAGCACATCGACCCCGGTATACCACATCGTTCCAATTCACTCTATTCCTTGCACGCCTTTCACCCTCCTGCATGTCCAGGCCCCGATCACTCAAAATCTTTTTCAATCCATCTTTCCACCTCCAATTTGGTCTCCCACTTCTCCTCCTTCCCTCCACCTATGACACATAAATCCTCTTGATCAATCTTTCCTCACTCATTCTCTCCATGTGACCAAAGCATTTCAAAATACCCTCTTCTGCTCTCTCAACCGCACTCTTTTTATTACCACTCATCTCTCTTACCCTATTATTACTTACTCGATCAAACCACCTCACACCACATATTGTCCTCAAACATCTCATTTCCAGCACAACCACCCTCTTCCGCACAACTCTATCTCTAGCCCACGCCTCGCAACCATATAACATTGTTGGAACCACTATTCCTTCAAACATACCCATATATATATATATATATATATATATATATATATATATATATATATATATATATATATATATATATATATATATATATCCTTGCGATAGGAGTGGAAGAATACTTCCCACGCAATCCACGCGTGTCGTAGAAGGCAACTAAAGGGGACGGGATCGTCGGGCTAAAATCTCTCCTCACCTTGTATATAAACTTTCTAAAAGGGGAAACAGAAGTGGGAGTCACGTGGGGAGTGCTCATCCTCCTCGAAGGCTCAGACTGGGGTGTCTAAATGTGTGTGGATGTAACCAAGATGAGAAAAAGGAGAGATAGGTAGTATGTTTGAGGAAAGGAACCTGGATGTTTTGGCTCTGAGTGAAATGAAGGTCAAGGGTAAAGGGGAAGAGTGGTTTGAGAATGTCTTGGGAGTAAAGTCAGGGGTTAGTGAGAGGACATGAGCGAAGGAAGGAGCAGCATTACTCCTGAACCTGGAGTGGTGGGAGTATGTGATAGAGTGTAAGAAAGTAAACTCTAGATTGATATGGGTAAAACTGAAAGTTGATGGAGAGAGGTGGGTGATTGATTATTGGTGCCCATGCACCTGGTCACGAGAAGAAAGATCGTGAGAGTTAAATGTTTTGTGAGCAGCTGAGTGTGTGTGTTAGCAGCTTTGATGCACGAGACCGGGTTATAGTGATGGGTGATTTAAATGGAAAGGTGAGTAATGTGGCAGTTGAGGGTATCATTGGTGCACATAGGGTGTTCAATGCTGTAAATGGAAATAGTGAAGAGCTTGTAGGTTTGTGTGCAAAGAAAGGACTGGTGATTGCGAATACCTCGTTTAAAGGGAGAGATATACATAAGTATACGTATGTAAGTAGGAGATATGGCTAGAGAGCGTTATTGGATTACGTGTTAATTGATAGGCGCACGAAAGAGAGATTTTTGGATGTTAATGTGCTGAGAGGTACAACTAGAGGTATGTCCCACCATTATCTTGTGGAGGCGAAGGTGAAGATTTGTAGAGGTTTTCAGAAAAGAAGAGCGAATGTTAGAGTGAAGAGATTGCTGAGAGTAGGTGAGCTTGGAAAGGAGACTTGTGTGAGGAAGTACCAGGAGAGATTGAGTGCAGAATGGAAAAAGGTGAGAGGAAATGACGTAAGGGGAGTAGGAGAGGAATGGAATGTATTTAGGGAAGCAATGATGGCTTGTGCAAAGATGGCTGTGGCATGAGAAAGATGGGAGGTTTTCAGATTACAAAGGGTAGTGAGGACAATATGTGTGAGAGGTGATTTGATCGAGTAAGTAATAAAAGGGTTAGAGAGATGTGTGGTAATAGAGTGTGGTTGAGAGAGCAGAAGAGGCTGTATTGAAATGGTTTAGGTACATGGAGAGAATGAGTGATAAGGATTGAGAAAGAGGATATATGTGTCAGAGGTGGAGGGAACGAAAAGTGAGAGACCAAATTGGAAGTGGATATGTGGAGTGAAAAAGATTTTAAGTGATCGGGGCCTGAACATACAGGAGGATTAAAGGCCTGCAAGGAATAAAGTGAATTGCAACGACGTGGGATACCGGAGTGGACTGGCTGTCAATGGATTGAACCAGGGCATGTGAAGCGTCTGGGGTAAACCATGGAAAGTTTTGTGAGGCCTGGATGTGGAAAGGGAGCTGTGGTTTCGGTGTTTTACACATGACAGCTAGAGACTAAGTGTGAACGACTGTGGCCTTTTTTGTGTTTTCCTAGGGTTACCTCGCGTACGCGCGCAGGGGAGGGGGGTTCCATTTCATGTGAGACGGGTTGGTGACGGAGTTGGATGAAGGCAGCAAGTATAAATATGTACATTTGTATAGTTGTAAATGTCTGTGTATGTATATATATGTATACGTTGAAATGTATAGGTATGTATATGTGCGTCTGTGGACGTTTATGTATATACATGTGTTTGTTGGTGGATTGGGCCATTCTTTCGTCTGTGTAATGCACCGAAACCATAGCTTCCTTTCTACATCCAGGCCCCACAAAACTGTCCATGGTTTACCCCAGACGCTTCACATACCCTGGTTCAATCCATTGACAGCACGTCGACCCCTACCACATCGTTCTAATTCACTCTATTCCTTGCACGCCTTTCACCCAACTGTATGTTCAAGCCCCGATCACTTAAAATCTTTTTCACTCCATTCTTCCACCTCCAATTTGATCTTCCACTTCTCGTTCCCTCCACCTTTTGACATATATATCCTCTTTGTCTATCTTTCCTCACTCATTCTCTCCATATGACCAAACCATTTCAATACACCCTCTCCTGCATTCTCAACCATACTCTTCTTATTACCACATATCTGTCTTACCCTTTCATTACTTTCTCGATCAAACCACCTCACATCACATATTTTCGTCAAACATTTCATTTCCAACACATCCACCCTCCTCCGCACAACCCTATTTATAGCCCACGCCTTGCAACCATATAACAATTGTTGGAACCACTATTTCTTCAAACATACCCTATATCTGCCACTCTATCATCAAACATTCAACAAACCTTCAAAATACTCGCTCAATCTCCTCATTTCACCACTTATTGTTATTACCTTCCCATTAGCACCCTTCACCGATGTTCCCATTTGTTCTCTTGTCTTACGCACTTTACCTCCTTCCAATTTATTTACCTCCCTAAAATTTGATGATACTCTCTCACCTCAACTCTCCGTTTGCCCTCTTTTTCACCTCCTGCACCTTTCTCTTGACCTCCTGTCTCTTTCTTTTATACATCTAGTCATTCGCACTACTTCTCTGCAAAAGTCGTCCAAACGCCTCTCTCTTCTCTTTCCCTAACAATCTTACTTCCTTATCCCACCACTCACTACCCTTTCTAATCTGCCCACCTCCCACCTTTCTAATGCCACAAGCATCATTTGCGCAAGGCATCACTGCTTGCCTAAAAACATCCCATTCCTTCCCTACTACCCTTACGTCATTTGCTCTCACCTTTTTCCATTCTGCACTCAGTCTCTCCTGGTCTTCCTCACACAGGTATCCTTTTCAAGCTCACTTACTCTCACCACTCTTTTCATCCCAGCATTCTCTCCTCTTTTCTGAAAACCTCTACAAATCTTTACCTTCGCCTCCCCAAGATAATGATGGGACATCCCTCCAGTTGCCCCTCTTAGCTCATTAGCATCCAAACGTCTCTCTTTCATGCGCCTATCAATTAACACGTAATCAAATAACGCTCTCTGGCCATCTCTCCTACTTTCATACGTGTACTTATGTATGTATCTCTTTTTAAACGAGGTATTCCCAATCACCAGTCCTTTTTCTGCACATAAATCTACAAGGTCTTCACCATTTCCATTTACAACACTGAACACCTCATGTACACCAATTATACCCTGGACTGCCACATTGCTCACCTTTGCATTCAAATCACCCAACACGATAACCCGGTCTCGTGCATCAAAGCTGTTAGCACACTCTTTCAGCTGCTCCCAAAACACCTGCCTCTCTTGATCTTTCTTCTTATGACCAGGTGCATAGGCACAAGTAATCACCCATCTCTCTTCATCCACTTTCGGTTTTACCCATATCAATCCAGTTTACTTTCTTACACTCTAACACATACTCCCACAACTCCTGCCTCAGGATTGGTGGTACTCCTTCCTTTGCTCTTGTCCCCTTACCAACCTCTGACTTTACTCCCAAGAAATTCCCAAACCACTCTTCCCTTTTATCCTTGAGCTTTTTTCACTTAGCGCCAAAACATCCAGGTTCCTTTCCTCAAATATGATACCTCTCTCTCTTTTTTTCTCATCTTGGTTACATCCACACACGTTTAGACATCGCAATCTGAGCCTTCGAGGAGGATGAACACTCTCCGCATGACTCCTTCTGTTTCCTCTTTTAGAAAGTTAAATGCAAGGAGGGGAGAGTTTCTAACCCCCTCGCTCCCGTCCCCTTTAGTCGCCATCTACGAAACCCTAGGAATGCGTGGGAAATATTTCTTTTCCCCTATCCGCCTATACACGCATGTATACATACATATACACATATACATACTTATACATAAACATACACAAATATATGCATGTATACACTTGTACATATTCCTACTTGCTTGCCGTCATTCATTTCTGGCGCTACCCGCCCCTCAGAACAGTTTCTCTTCCCACCGCTTCTGGGAAGTAGCGCCAGGAAGACAGACAAAAAGGCCACATTCATTCACACTTAGTCTCTAGCTGTGATGTCTAATGCACCAAAACCGCTCCTGTCCACATCCAGGCTCCACAGACCTTTACATGATTAACCCCAGACGCTTCACATGACCTGGTTCAGTCCATTCATACCACTTCGGCCCCGGTATACCACATCGTTCCAATTCACTCTATTCCTTGCACGACACTCACCCTCCTGTATATTCAGGCTCCGATCTCTCAATTTTTTTTTTCACTCCACCCTTCCACCTCCAATTTTCTCCCGCTTCTCCTTGTTCCCTCCAACTCTTACACATATATCGTCTTGGTCAATCTTTCCTCACTCATTCTCTATGTTCGAACCATTTCAACACGCCCTCTTCTGCTCTCTCAACCACACTCTTTTTATTACCACACATCTCTCTTTCCCTTTCATTACTTACTCGATGAAACCACCTCACACCACATATTTTTCCTCAAAGATTTCATTTCCAACACATCCACCCTTCTCCCTACAAGCCTATCTATAGTCCATGCCTCGCAACCACTTAACATTGTTGGAGCTGCTATTCCTTCAGATATGCCCATTTTTGCTCTCCGAGATAACGTTCTCTCCTTACACACATTCATCGACGCTCCCAGAACCTTCGTTCCCTCCTCCACCCTGTGACTCACTTCTGCATCCATGGTTCCATCCGCTGCTAAATGCACTCCCAGATATCTAAAACACTTCACATTAACTGTCAATATTCTCCTTCCTATGTTGCTTAAATCCTTTAATTTAAATGTTGCCTTCAGCAGCAATAATACAATAAAGAATATCTTAATCAGGAACTCACCAGAAAATTCTCCTGGATGCATCTATAATGTGCCATGTAGAAATTGTGATAAGTTTTATGTTGGGCAGACTGGTAAGGATTTTTATGTTTGACTTAAGCAACATAGACATAGTATAAGAACAGGACAAGAATCAAATGCCTCGTTTAATCACGTTTAAAACTATGATCATTGTATTGACTGGAGTAATGCCATCTCAGGTATTAACTCTAACTCCAGTACCACGAGAAATATCATTGAATCTTCTCTTATTTGATACACAAACAATTATAACCTTGATATTAGTGAAGGTCTATACAAATTGGATAATTTTATTGTTGATCAAATTTGTAAACAATTTCCCTTCTTGTCCATATAATAAGTATTTGATACGCTCGTTGTCTGTCTTGGACAATTACATGTTTACCAAATGGCGTCCTAGCTACGTCTCTTCGTTGTGTATCAACTGACTGTTATATTTTTCTCTTGTGTCTCCCGTGATGATGTGATTATTCCACGAAAGTGCACTTCTAAACTTATCGTGTTTCATTTTTCCCGCTTTTTCTCTTGTGTCTCCCCTAATGATATAATTATTACACGAAAGTACACTTCGGAACTTATCGTGTTTCATTTTCCCCATGGACTCATAGGAATATATATATATATATATTTTTTCTTTCATACTATTCGCCATTTTCCCGCGATAGCGAGGTAGCGATAAGAAGAGAGGACTGGGACTTTTTTGGAATATCCTCACCTGGCCCCCTCTGTTCCTTCTTTTGGAAAATTAAAAAAAAAAAAAATATATATATATATATATATATATATATGAGTCAGTTGTTGTTCGCTGATGATACAGCGCTGGTGACTGATTCATGTGAGAAACTGCAGAAGCTGGTGACTGAGTTTAGTAAAGTGTGTGAAAGAAGAAAGTTAAGAGTAAATGTGAATAAGAGTAAGGTTATTAGGTACAGCAGGGTTGAGGGTCAAGTCAATTGGGAGGTAAGTTTGAATGGAGAAAAACTGGAGGAAGTAAAGTGTTTTAGATATCTGGGAGTGGATCTGGCAGCGGATGGAACCATGGAAGCGGAAGTGGATCATAGGGTGGGGGAGGGGGCGAAAATTCTGGGAGCCTTGAAGAATGTGTGGAAGTCGAGAACATTATCTCGGAAAGCAAAAATGGATATGTTTGAAGGAATAGTGGTTCCAACAATGTTGTATGGTTGCGAGGCGTGGGCTATGGATAGAGTTGTGCGCAGAAGGATGGATGTGCTAGAAATGAGATGTTTGAGGACAATGTGTGGTGTGAGGTGGTTTGATCGAGTTAGTAACGTAAGGGTAAGAGAGATGTGTGGAAATAAAAAGAGCGTGGTTGAGAGAGCAGAGGAGGGTGTTTTGAAATGGTTTGGGCACATGGAGAGAATGAGTGAGGAAAGATTGACCAAGAGGATATATGTGTCGGAGGTGGAGGGAACGAGGAGAAGTGGGAGACCAAATTTTAGGTGGAAAGATGGAGTGAAAAAGATTTTGTGTGATCGGGGCCTGAACATGCAGGAGGGTGAAAGGAGGGCAAGGAATAGAGTGAATTGGATCGATGTGGTATACCGGGGTTGACGTCCTGTCAGTGGATTGAATCAGGGCATGTGAATATATATATATATATATATATATATATATATATATATATATATATATATATATATATATATATATATATATATATATATATATTCTTTCTTTCTTTCATACTATTCGCCATTTCCCGCATTAGCGAGGTAGCGTTGAGAACAGAGGACTGGGCCCTTGAGGGAATATCCTCACCTGGGCCCCTTCTCTGTTCCCTCTTTTGGAAAATTAAAAAAAAAAGAAAAAAAAAAAAAGTGAGAGGGGAGGATTTCCAGCCCCCCGCTCCCTCCCCTTTTAGTCGCCTTCTACGACACGCAGGGAATACGTGGAAAGTATTCTTTCTCCCCTATCCCCAGGGATATATATATATATATATATATATGTATATATGTATATTCCTATGAGTCTCTCTTGTGTCTCCCCTGATGATGTGATTATTACACGAAAGTGCACTTGGGAACTTTTCGTGTTTCATTTTCCCCGTGGACTCTTAGGAATATCTTGATCAAGCGCAAAATTGTGATCCTTTCCAATATATATATATATATATATATATATATATATATATATATATATATATATATATATATATATATATATATATATATATATATATACGTTTTCTTTCAACACAATGTTACAGTTGCTGCACAGGTCACTTCAGTCAGTGTCTGATGAAAGCTTTATGCTGCAGTAACAAAGACAACACAAGCTCTAAATTTTAACTTCTCTTTGAATTTCCCCAAAAGTCATTACAATCATCTATCTGTTGTAACCTGGGACATTTTCAACAGTACCCAACAACTTCTCCATGCTTTTTATCGACATCTTGCAGTAAATCTCATTGGATGAGCAGGGTTGTCCAACAGCAGTAGTACTTTTGCTTCATCAATCAACATGAAGTTCTTGGTTACTCATTCTTCCATACGTCTGGAGCAAAATCTTCCATGAAACAGCCCTAAAAATTCTATGATCACCATAATCTTGTTGCCTGAACAAATTAGCAGTCTTTCATGCTGCCAAATCCCTTACCAAGGGCCGACCAGAGGACGATGCCGATAATTAAAAACCATTGCAACACAAACCTCGCCAGGTGGTAGAGTGACCCGCAGTGTATCGAGACAAGACTTCCCCAGAATTTTTAAAGGGAAAGTAAATGCTTATAGTTGTGTTACTGGAGTGATAGTTTTCATACATGGTGCTCTGACAAGAAAATAGGGAAACTGGAAAAGAATGTAGCTTAGACATTGAAGCTTATTCTTTCATTGAAATGTGAACAAATGAAGCATTTTTCAAAGTGATAGAGATGGAAAGCAAAAAGGTGTTTTTCATGAATGTACTGGAAAACTTGAGGTCCAGATAAACTTTTGTTCTGTCAAGACTTTATTATGGCGGATGACCAACTACCTACCCTCATGTATCCACGATATGGTTGTACTTTGTGTAGTGAAGTCAATTGAGAAACATCATAAGCCAATATTCCAGTTTCATGATAAGAGAAGAAGTGGACCAGACACTATGATACAATGATTAAATTGATGAAAACTACTATTAACGTTTGTTTAAATGAATTATGCATTTCCCTTTTCCATAGCCAGAGGTTGAACCATTATGTGACATTCATTTTTCATTTCATTTTCCAGCTAGAAGTTTCAGTTTTCTAAATTATTTCTTACTTTTTTCATATATATATATATATATATATATATATATATATATATATATATATATATATATATATATATATATTATCCCTGGGGATAGGGGAGAAAGAATACTTCCCACGCATTCCTCACGTGTCGTAGAAGGCGACTAGAGGGGACGGGAGCGGGGGGCCAGAAATCCTCCCTTCCATGTATTTTAACTTTCTAAAATGGGAAACAGAAGAAGGAGTCACGCGGGGAGTGCTCATCCTCCTCGTAGGCTCAGATTGGGGTGTCTAAATGTGTGTGGATGTAACCAAGATGTGAAAAAAGGAGAGATAGGTAGTATGTTTGAGGAAAGGAACCTAGATGTTTTGGCTCTGAGTGAAACGAAGCTCAAGGTTAAAGGGGAAGAGTGGTTTGGGAATGTCTTGGGAGTAAATTCAGGGGTTAGTGAGAGGGCAAGAGCAAGGGAAGGAGTAGCACTACTCATGAAACAGGAGTTGTGGGAGTATGTGTTAGAACGTAAGAAAGTAGACTCTAGATTAATATGGGTAAAACTGAAAGTTGATGGAAAGAGATGGGTGATTATTGGTGCATATGCACTTGGGCATGAGAAGAAAGACCATGAGAGGCAAGTGTTTTAGGAGCAGCTGAATGAGTGTGTTAGTGGTTTTGATGCACAAGACCGGGTTATAGTGATGGGTGATTTGAATGCAAAGGTGAGTAATGTGGCAGTTAAGGGAATAATTGGTATACATGGGGTGTTCAGTGTTGTAAATGGAAATGGTGAAGAGCTTGTAGGTTTATGTGCTGAAAAAGGACTGGTGATTGGGAATACCTGGTTTAAAAAGCGAGATATACATAAGTATACGCATGTAAGTAGGAGAGATGGCCAGAGAGCGTTATTGGATTACGTGTTAATTGACAGGCGCGCGAAAGAGAGACTTTTCGATGTTGATGTGCTGAGAGGTGCAACTGGAGGGATGTCTGATCATTATCTTGTGGAGGCTAAGGTAAAGATTTGTATGGGTTATCAGAAAAGAAGAGAGAATGTTGGGGGGAAGAGGGTGGTGAGAGTAAGTGAGCTTGGGAAGGAGACTTGCGTGAAGAAGTACTAGGAGAGACTTAGTACAGAATGGAAAAAGGTGAGAACAAAGGAGGTAAGGGGAGTGGGGGAGGAATGGGATGTATTTAGGGAATCATTGATGGATTGCGCAAAAGATGCTTGTGGCATGAGAAGCGTGGGAGGTGGGTTGATTAGAAAGGGTAGTGAGTGGTGGGATGAAGAAGTAAGATTATTAGTGAAAGAGAAGAGAGAGGCATTTGGGCGATTTTTTCAGGGAAAAAATGCAATTGAGTGGGAGATGTATGAAAGAAAGAGACAGGAGGTCAAGAGAAAGGTGCAAGAGGTGAAAAAGAGGGCAAATGAGAGTTGGGGTGAGAGAGTATCATTACATTTTAGGGAGAATAAAAAGATGTTCTGGAAGGAGGTAAATAAAGTGCGTAAGACAAGGGAGCAAATGGGAACTTCAGTGAAAGGGGCAAATGGGGAGGTGATGACAAGTAGTGGTGATGTGAGGAGATGGAGTGAGTATTTTGAAGGTTTGTTGAATGTGTTTGATGATAGAGTGGTAGATATAGGGTGTTTTGGTCGAGGTGGTGTGCAAAGTGAGAGGGTTAGGGAAAATGATTTGGTAAACAGAGAAGAGGTAGTAAAAGCTTTATGGAAGATGAAAGCCGGCAGGGCAGCAGGTTTGGATGGTATTGCAGTGGAATTTATTAAAAAAGGGGGTGACTGTATTGTTGACTGGTTGGTAAGGCTATTTAATGTATGCACGATTCATGGTGAGGTGCCTGAGGATTGGCGTTATGCTTGCATAGTGCCATTGTATAAAGGCAAAGGGGATAAGAATGAGTGCTCAAATTACAGAGGTATAGGTTTGTTGAGTATTCCTGGTAAATTATATGGGAGGGTATTGATTGAGAGGGTGAAGGCATGTACAGAGCATCAGACTGGGGGAGAGCATTGTGGTTTCAGAAGTGGTAAAGGATGTGTGGATCAGGTGTTTGCTTTGAAGAATGTATGTGAGAAATACTTGGAAAAGCAAATGGATTTGTATATAGCATTTATGGATCTGGAGATGGCATATGATAGAGTTGATAGAGATGCTCTGTGGAAGGTACTAAGAATATATGGTGTGGGAGGCAAGTTGTTAGAAGAAGTGAAAAGTTTTTATCGAGGATGTAAGACATGTGTACGTGTAGGAAGAGAGGAAAGTGATTGGTTCTCAGTGAATATGGGTTTGCGGCAGGGATGTGTGATGTCTCCATGGTTGTTTAATTTGTTTATGGATGGGGTTGTTAGGGAGGTGAATGGAAGAGTTTTGGAAAGAGGGGCAAGTATGCAGTCAGTTGGGGGTGAGAGAGCTTGGGAAGTGAGTCAGTTGTTGTTCGCTGATGATACAGCGCTGGTGGCTGATTCATGTGACAAACTGCAGAAGCTGGTGACTGAGTTTGGTAAAGTGTGTGAAAGAAGAAAGTTAAGAGTAAATGTGAATTAGAGCAAGGTTGTTAGGTACAGTAGGGTTGAGGGTCAAGTCAATTGTGAGGTAAGTTTGAATGGAGAAAAACTGGAGGAAGTAAAGTGTTTTAGATATCTGGGAGTGGATTTGGCAGCGGATGGAACCATGGAAGCGGAAGTGAATCATAGGGTGGGGGAGGGGGCGAAAATCCTGGGAGCCTTGAAGAATGTGTGGAAGTCGAGAACATTATCTCGGAAAGCAAAAATGGGTATGTTTGAAGGAATAGTGGTTCCAACAATGTTGTATGGTTGCGAGGCGTGGGCTGTGGATAGAGTAGTGCGCAGGAGGGTGGATGTGCTGGAAATGAGATGTTTGAGGACAATATGTGGTGTGAGGTGGTTTGATCGAGTAAGTAATGTAAGGGTGAGAGAGATGTGTGGAAATAAGAAGAGCGTGGTTGAGAGAGCAGAAGAGGGTGTTTTGAAATGGTTTGGTCGCATGGAGAGAATGAGTGAGGAAAGATTGACGAAGAGGATATATGTGTCGGAGGTGGAGGGAACGAGGAGAAGTGGGAGACCAAATTTTAGGCGGAAAGATGGAGTGAAAAAGATTTTGAGTGATCGGGGCCTGAACATGCAGGAGGGCGAAAGACGGGCAAGGAATAGAGTGAATTGGATCGATATGGTATACCGGGGTCGACGTGCTGTCAATGGATTGAACCAGGGCATGTGAAGGGGCTGGGGTAAGCCATGGAAAGTTGTGTGGGGCCTGGATATGGAAGGGGCACTGTGGTTTCGGGCATTATTGCATGACAGCTAGAGACTGAGTGTGAACGAATGGGGCCTTTGTCTTTTCCTAGCGCTACCTCGCACACATGAGGGGGAGGGGGATGTTATTCCATGTGTGACGAGGTGGCGATGAGAATGAATAAAGGCAGACAGTGTGAATTGTGTGCATGTGTATATATGTATATGTCTGTGTGGGTATATATATGTGTACATTGAGATGTATGGGTATGTAAATTTCCGTGTGGGGACGTGTATGTATATACATGTGTATGGGGATTGGTTGGGCCATTTCTTTCGTCAGTTTCCTTGCGCTACCTCGCAAACGCGGGAGACAGCGACAAAGGAAAATAAACAAATAAATAAAACAAAAAAAATGTATATATATATATATATATATATATATATATATATATATATCATCAGAGGAGACAAAGGAGAGAAATATAACAGTCAGTTGATATACATCGAAGAGACGAAGCTTGGGCGCCATTTGGTAAACATGCAATTGTCCAAGACAGACAACAAGCGTTCATAAACTTATCATTTTACAAATTCTATCAACGATAAAGTTATCTGATTCGTATAGACAATCATTAATATTAAGATTATAATTCTTTGTGCATTCAATAATAGAAGATTCAATGATATTTCTCGTGGTAATAGAGTTAGAGTTAATAACTGAGATGGCATTACTCCAGTCAATACAATGATCATAGTTTTAAACGTGATTAAACAAGGAATTTGAATCTTGTCCTGTTCTTATACTATATTTATGTTGCTTAGGTCTAACAGAAATATCCTTACCAGTTTGATGATGTGATTATTACACGAAAGTGCACTTGGGAACTTATCGAATTTCATTTTCCCCCGTGGAATCATAGGAATATATATATATATATATATATATATATATATATATATATATATATATATATATATATATATATATATATATATATATATATATATATATATTTCTATTTGCTTTGTCGCTGTCTCCCGCATTTGCGAGGTAGCACAGGGAAACAGACGAAAGAAATGGCCCAACCCACCCCCATACACATGTATATACATACACGTCTACACACTCAAATATACATACCTATACATCTCAATGTACACATATATATACACACACAGACATATACATATATACACATGTACATAATTCATACTGTCTGCCTTTATTTAGTCCCATCGCCACCTCGCCACACATGGAATAACATCCCACTCCCCCCTCATATGTGCGAGGTAGCGCTAGGAAAAGACAACAAAGGCCCCATTCATTCACACTCAGTCTCTAGCTGTCATGTAATAATGCACCGAGACCACAACTCCCTTTCCACATCCGGGCCCCACACAACTTTCCATGGTTTACCCCAGACGCTTCACATGCCCTGATTTAATCCACTTAGAGCACGTCGACCCCGGTATACCACATCGATCCAATTCACTCTATTCCTTGCCCGCCTTTCACCCTCCTGCATGTTCAGGCCCCGATCACTCAAAATCTTTTTCACTCCATTTCACTCCATCTTTCCACCTCCAATTTGGTCTCCCACTTCTCCTCGTTCCCTCCACCTCTGACACATATATCCTCTTGGTCAATCTATCCTCACTCTTTCTCTCCGTGTGCCCAAACCATTTCAAAACACCCTCTTCTGCTCTCTCAGCCACGCACTTTTTATTTCCACACATCCCTCTTACCCTTACATTACTTACTCGATCAAACCACCTCACGCCACATATTGTCCTCAAACATCTCATTTCCAGCACATCCACCCTCCTGCGCACAACTCTATCCATAGCCCACGCCTCGCAACCATACAACATTGTTGGAACCACTATTCCTTCAAACATACCCATTTTTGCTTTCCGAGATAATGTTCTCGACTTCCACACATTCTTCAAGGCTCCCAGGATTTTCGCCCCCTCCCCCACCCTATGATTCACTTCCGCTTCCATGGTTCCATCCGATGCCAGATCCACTCCCAGATATCTAAAACATTTTACTTCCTCCAGTTTTTCTCCATTCAAACTTACCTCCCAAGTGACTTGACCCTCAACCTTACTGTACCTAATAACCTTGCTATTATTCACATTTACTCTTAACTTTCTTCTTTCACTCACCTTACCAAACTCAGTCACCAGCTTCTGCAGTTTCTGACATGAATCAGCCACCAGCGCGATATCATCAGCGAACAACAACTGACTCACTTCCCAAGCTCTCTCATCCCCAACAGACTGCATACTTGACCCTCTTTCCAAAACTCCTGCATTCACCTCCCTAACAACCCCATATATACATATATATATATATATATATATATATATATATATATATATATATATATATATATATATATATATATATATATGTATATATATATATATGTATACATATATATATATATATATATATATATATATATATATATATATATATATATATATATATATATATATATATATATACTTCCCACATATTCCATGCGTGTCTTAGAAGGCGACTAAAAGGGAAGGGAGCGGGGTTGGAAATCTTCCCCTCTCTTTTTTTTTTCATTTTCCAAAAGAAGGAACAGAGAAGAGTTCCAGGTGAGGATATTCCCTGTATATATATATATATATATATATATATATATATATATATATATATATATATATATATATATATATATATAGATATATATATATATATATATATATATATATATATATATATATATATATATATATATATATATATATATATATATATATATATATTGGTGCATATGCACCAGGGCATGAGAAGAAAGATCGTGAGAGGCAAGTGTTTTGGGAGCAGCTGAATGAGTGTGTTAGTGGTTTTGATGCACGAGACCGGGTTATAGTGATGGGTGATTTGAATGCAAAGGTGAGTAATGTGGCAGTTGAGGGAATAATTGGTATACATGGGGTGTTCAGTGTTGTAGATGGAAATGGTGAAGAGCTTGTAGATTTATGTGCTGAAAAAGGACTGGTGATTGGGAATACCTGGTTTAAAAAGCGAGATATATATAAGTATACGTATGTAAGTAGGAGAGATGGCCAGAGAGCGTTATTGGATTACGTGTTAATTGACAGGCGCGCGAAAGAGAGACTTTTCGATGTTAATATGCTGAGAGGTGCAACTGGAGGGATGTCTGATCATTATCTTGTGGAGGCTAAGGTAAAGATTTGTATGGGTTATCAGAAAAGAAGAGTGAATGTTGGGGTGAAGAGGGTGGTGAGAGTAAGTGAGCCAGGGAAGGAGACTTGTGTGAGGAAGTACCAGGAGAGACTGAGTACAGAATGGAAAAAGGTGAGAACAATGGAAGTAAGGGGAGTGGGGAAGGAATGGGATGTATTTAGGGAATCAGTGATGGATTGCGCAAAAGATGCTTGTGGCATGAGAAGAGTGGGAGGTGGGTTAAGTAGAAAGGGTAGTGAGTGTTGGGATGAAGAAGTAAGATTATTAGTGAAAGAGAAGAGAGAGGCATTTGGACGATTTTTGCAGGGAAAAAATGCAATTGAGTGGGAGATGTATAAAAGAAAGAGACAGGAGGTCAAGAGAAAGGTGCAAGAGGTGAAAAAGAGGGCAAATGAGAGTTGGGGTGAGAGAGTATCATTAAATTTTAGGGAGAAAAAAAAGATGTTCTGGAAGGAGGTAAATAAAGTGCGTAAGACAAGGGAGCAAATGGGAACTTCAGTGAAAGGTGCAAATGCGGAGGTGATAACAAGTAGTGGTGATGTGAGAAGGATATTGAGTGAGTATTTTGAAGGTTTGTTGAATATGTTTGATGATAGAGTGGTAGATATAGGGTGTTTTGGTCGAGGTGGTGTGCAAAGTGAGAGGGTTAGGGAAAATGATTTGGTAAACAGACAAGAGGTAGTAAAAGCTTTGCGGAAGATGAAAGCCGGCAAGGCAGCGGGTTTGGATGGTATTGCAGTGGAATTTATTAAAAAAGGGGGTGACTGTATTAATGACTGGTTGGTAGGGTTATTTAATGTATGTATGACTCATGGTGAGGTGCCTGAGGATTGGCGGAATGCGTGCATAGTGCCATTGTACAAAGGCTAAGGGGATAAGAGTGAGTACTCAAATTACAGAGGTATAAGTTTCTTGAGTATTCCTGGTAAATTATATGGGAGGGTATTGATTGAGAGGGTGAAGGCATGTACAGAGCATCAGATTGGGGAAGAGCAGTGTGGTTTCAGAAGTGGTAGAGGATGTGTGGATCAGGTGTTTGCTTTGAAGAATGTATGTGAGAAATACTTAGAAAAGGAAATTGATTTGTATGTAGCATTTATGGATCTGGAGAAGGCATATGATAGAGTTGATAGAGATGCTCTGTGGAAGGTATTAAGAATATATGGTGTGGAAGGCAAGTTGTTAGAAGCAGTGAAAAGTTTTTATCGAAGATGTAAGGCATGTGTACGTGTAGGAAGAGAGGAAAGTGATTGGTTCTCAGTGAATGTAGGTTTGCGGCAGGGGTGTGTGATGTCTCCATGGTTGTTTAATTTGTTTATGGATGGGGATGTTAGGGAGGTGAATGGAAGAGTTTTGGAAAGAGGGGCAAGTATGAAGTCTGTTGGGGATGAGAGAGCTTGTGAAGTGAGTCAGTTGTTGTTCGCTGATGATACAGCGCTGGTGGCTGATTCATGTGAGAAACTGCAGAAGCTGGTGACTGAGTTTGGTAAAGTGTGTGAAAGAAGAAAGTTAAGAGTAAATGTGAATAAGAGCAAGGTTATTAGGTACAGTAGGGTTGAGGGTCAAGTCAATTGTGAGGTAAGTTTGAATGGAGAAAAACTGGTGGAAGTAAAGTGTTTTAGATATCTGGGAGTGGATCTGGCAGCGGATGGAACCATGGAAGCGGAAGTGGATCATAGGGTGGGGGAGGGGGTGAAAATTCTGGGAGCCTTGAAGAATGTGTGGAAGTCGAGAACATTATCTCGGAAAGCAAAAATGGGTATGTTTGAAGGAATAGTGGTTCCAACAATGTTGTATGGTTGCGAGGCGTGGGCTAGGGATAGAGTTGTGCGCAGGAGGATGGATGTGCTGGAAATGAGATGTTTGAGGACAATGTGTGGTGTGAGGTGGTTTGATCGAGTAAGTAACGTAAGGGTGAGAGAGATGTGTGGAAATAAAAAGAGCGTGGTTGAGAGAGCAGAAGAGGGTGTTTTGAAATGGTTTGGGCACATGGAGAGAATGAGTGAGGAAAGATTGACCAAGAGGATATATGTGTCGGAGGTGGAGGGAACGAGGAGAAGTGGGAGACCAAATTGGGGGTGGAAAGATGGAGTGAAAAAGATTTTTTGTGATTAGGGTCTGAACATGCAGGAGGGTGAAAGGAGGGCAAGGAATAGAGTGAATTGGATCGATGTGGTATACCGGGGTTGACGTGCTGTCAGTGGATTGAATCAGGGCATGTGAAGCGTCTGGGGTAAACCATGGAAAGCTGTGTAGGTATGTATATTTGCGTGTGTGGACGTATGTATATACATGTGTATGGGAGTGGGTTGGGCCATTTCTTTCGTCTGTTTCCTTGCGCTACCTCGCAAACGCGGGAGACAGCGACAAAGCAAAAAAGAAAAAAAAAAAAAAATATATATATATATATATATATATATATATATATATATATATATATATATATATATATATATATATATATATATATATATATTCAAGAGAGATGTGTGGTAATAAAAAGAGTGTGGTTGAGAGAACAGAAGAGAGTATATTGAAGTGGTTTGGTCACATGGAGAGAATGAGTGAGGAAAAATTGACATAGAGGATATGTATGTCAAAAGCGAACGGAACGAGGAGAAATGGTAGACCAAATTGGAGGTTGAAGGATGGAGTGAAAAAGATTTTGGGCGATCGGGGCCTGAACAAGCAGAAGGGTGGAAAGCGTGCAAGGAATAGAGTGAATTGGAACGATGTGGTATACTGAGGTCGACGTGCTGTCAGTGGATTGAACTAGGGTATATGAAGTGTCTGGGGTAAACCATGGAAAGTTTTGTGAGGCCTAGATGTGGAAAGTGAGCTGTGGTTTTGGTGCATTACACATGACAGCTAGAGATTGTGTGTGAACGAATGTGGTCTTTGTTGTCTTTTCCTAGCGTTACCTCGCGCGCGTGAGGGGAGAGGGGAGTGTCATTTCATGTGTGGCCGGGTGGCGACGAGAATGGATGAGGGCAGCATGTCTGAATATGTACATGCGAATATATGTATGTGTCTGTGTATGTATATATATATGTATACGTTGAAATGTATAGGTATGTATATGTGCGTGTATGTATATTCATGTGTATGTGGGTGCGTTGGGCCATTCTTTCGTTTGTTTCCTTGTGCTGCCTCGCTAACGCGGGAGACAGCGACAAAGTATAATGTAAAAAAGATATATATATATATATATATATATATATATATATATATATATATATATATATATATATATATATATATATATCTATATATATATATATATATATATATATATATATATATATATATATATATATATATATATATATATTGCTTTGTCGCTGTCTCCCGCGTTAGCGAGGTAGCGCAAGGAAACACACGAAAGAATGACCCAACCCACCCACATACACATGTATATACATACACGTCCACACACGCAAATATACATACCTATACCTCTCAACGTATACATATGTATACACACACAAACATATACATATATACACATGTACATAATTAATATCGTCTGCATTTATTCATTCCCATCGCCACCCCGCCACACATGAAATAACAACCCCCTACCCTCTCATGTGCGCGAGGTAGCGCTAGGAAAAGACAACAAAGGGCACATTCGTTCACACTCAGTGTCTAGCTGTATGGGTATGTTTGAAGGAATAGTGGTTCCAACAATGCACCGAAACCACAGCTCCCTTTCCACATCCAGGCCCCACAGAACTTTCCATGGTTTACCCCAGACGCTTCACATGCCCTGGTTAAATCCATTGACAGCACATCGACCCCGGTATAGCACATCGTTCCAATTCACTCTATTCCTTGCACGCCTTTCACTCTTCTGCATGTTCAGGCCACAATCACTCAAAATCTTTTCCACTCCATCGCTCCACTTCCAGTTTGGTCTCCCACTTCTCCTCGTTCCCTCCACCCTGACACATATATCCTCTTGGTCAATCATTCTTCACTCATTCGCTGCGTGTGACCAAACCATTTCAAAACACCCTCTTTTGCTCTCTCAGCCACACTCTTTTTATTACCACACATCTCTCTTACCCTATCATTACATATATATATATATATATATATATATATATATATATATATATATATATATATATATATATATATATATATATATATATATATATGTATATATATATATATATATATATATATATATATATATATATATATATATATATATAAATATATATATTTCCTTTTTTTTTTTTTTTTGCTTTGTCGCTGTCTCCCGCGTTTGCGAGGTAGCGCAAGGAAACAGACGAAAGAAATGGCCCAACCCACCCTCATACACATGTATATACATACGTCCACACACGCAAGTATACATACCTACACAGCTTTCCATGGTTTACCCCAGACGCTTCACATGCCCTGATTCAATCCACTGACAGCACGTCAACCTCGGTATACCACATCGATCCAATTCACTCTATTCCTTGCCCTCCTTTCACCCTCCTGCATGTTCAGGCCCCGATCACACAAAATCTTTTTCACTCCATCTTTCCACCTCCAATTTGGTCTCCCACTTCTCCTCGTTCCCTCCACCTCCGACACATATATCCTCTTGGTCAATCTTTCCTCACTCATTCTCTCCATGTGCCCAAACCATTTCAAAACACCCTCTTCTGCTCTCTCAACCACGCTCTTTTTATTTCCACACATCTCTCTTACCCTTACGTTACTTACTCGATGAAACCACCTCACACCACACATTGTCCTCAAACATCTCATTTCCAGCACATCCATCCTCCTGCGCACAACTCTATCCATAGCCCACGCCTCGCAACCATACAACATTGTTGGAACCACTATTCCTTCAAACATACCCATTTTTGCTTTCCGAGATAATGTTCTCGACTTCCACACATTCTTCAAGGCTCCCAGAATTTTGGCCCCCTCCACCACCCTATGATCCACTTCCGCTTCCACGGTTCCATCCGCTGCCAGATCCACTCCCAGATATCTAAAACACTTTACTTCCTCCAGTTTTTCTCCATTCAAACTTACCTCCCAATTGACTTGACCCTCAACCCTACTGTACCTAATAACCTTGCTCTTATTCACATTTACTCTTAACTTTCTTCTTTCACACACTTTACCAAACTCAGTCACCAGCTTCTGCAGTTTCTCACCTGAATCAGCCACCAGCGCTGTATCATCAGCGAACAACAACTGACTCACTTCCCAAGCTCTCTCATCCCCAACAGACTTCATACTTGCCCCTCTTTCCAAAACTCTTGCATTCACCTCCCTAACCACCCCATCCATAAACAAATTAAACAACCATGGAGACATCACACACCCCTGCCGCAAACCTACATTCACTGAGAACCAATCACTTTCCTCTCTTCCTACACGTACACATGCCTTACATCTTCGATAAAAACTTTTCACTGCTTCTAACAACTTGCTTCCCACACCATATATTCTTAATACCTTCCACAGAGCATCTCTATCAACTCTATCATATGCCTTCTCCAGATCCATAAATGCTACATACAAATCCATTTGCTTTTCTAAGTATTTCTCACATACATTCTTCAAAGCAAACACCTGATCCACACATCCTCTACCACTTCTGAAATCACACTGCTCTTCCCCAATCTGATGCTCTGTACATGCCTTCACCCTCTCAATCAATATCCTCCCATATAATTTACCAGGAATACTCAAGAAACTTATACCTCTGTAATTTGAGCACTCACTCTTATCCCCTTTGCCTTTGTACAATGGCACTATGCACGCATTCCGCCAATCCTCAGGCACCTCACCATGAGTCATACATGCATTAAATAACCTTACCAACCAGTCAACAATACAGTCACCCCCTTTTTTAATAAATTCCACTGCAATACCATCCAAACCTGCTGCCTTGCCGGCTTTCATCTTCCGCAAAGCTTTTACTACCTCTTCTCTGTTTACCAAATCATTTTCCCTAACCCTCTCACTTTGCACACCACCTCGACCAAAACACCCTATATCTGCCACTCTATCATCAAACACATTCAACAAACCTTCAAAATACTCACTCCATCTCCTTCTCACATCACCACTACTTGTTATCACCTCCCCATTTGCGCCCTTCACTGAAGTTCCCATTTGCTCCCTTGTCTTACGCACTTTATTTACCTCCTTCCAGAACATCTTTTTATTCTCCCTAAAATTTAATGATACTCTCTCACCCCAACTCTCATTTGCCCTTTTTTTCACCTCTTGCACCTTTCTCTTGACCTCCTGTCTCTTTCTTTTGTACATCTCCCACTCAATTTCATTTTTTCCCTGCAAAAATCGACCAAATGCCTCTCTCTTCTCTTTCACTAATACTCTTACTTCTTCATCCCACCACTCACTACCCTTTCTAATCAACCCACCTCCCACTCTTCTCATGCCACAAGCATCTTTTGCGCAATCCATCACTGATTCCCTAAATACATCCCATTCCTCCCCCACTCCCCTTACTTCCATTGTTCTCACCTTTTTCCATTCTGTACTCAGTCTCTCCTGGTACTTCCTGACACAAGTCTCCTTCCCAAGCTCACTTACTCTCACTACCCTCTTCACCCCAACATTCACTCTTCTTTTCTGAAAACCCATACAAATCTTCACCTTAGCCTCCACAAGATAATGATCAGACATCCCTCCAGTTGCACCTCTCAGCACATTAACATCCAAAAGTCTCTCTTTCGCGCGCCTGTCAATTAACACGTAATCCAATAACGCTCTCTGGCCATCTCTCCTACTTACATAAGTATACTTATGTATATCTCGGTTTTTAAACCAGGTATTCCCAATCATCAGTCCTTTTTCAGCACATAAATCTACAAGCTCTTCACCATTTCCATTTTCAACACTGAACACCCCATGTATACCAATTATTCCCTCAACTGCCACATTACTCACCTTTGCATTCAAATCACCCATCACTATAACCCGGTCTCGTGCATCAAAACCACTAACACACTCATTCAGCTGCTCCCAAAACACTTGCCTCTCATGATCTTTCTTCTCATGCCCAGGTGCATATGCACCAATAATCACCCATCTCTCTCCATCAACTTTCAGTTTTCCCCATATTAATCGAGAATTTACTTTTTCACATTCTATCACATACTCCCACAACTCCTGTTTCAGGAGTAGTGCTACTCCTTCCCTTGCTCTAGTCTTCTCACTAACCCCTGACTTTACTCCCAAGACATTCCCAAACCACTCTTCCCCTTTACCCTTGAGCTTCGTTTCACTCAGAGCCAAATATATATATGTATATATATATATATATATATATATATATATATATATATATATATATATATATATATATATATATATTTTCTTTTTTTTTTTTGCCGCTGTCTCCCGCGTTTGCGAGGTAGCGCAAGGAAACAGACGAAAGAAATGGCCCAACCCACCCCTATACACATGTATATACATACGTCCACACACGCAAATATACATACCTACACAGCTTTCCATGGTTTACCCCAGACGCTTCACATGCCCTGATTCAATCCACTGACAGCACGTCAACCCCGGTATACCACATCGATCCAATTCACTCTATTCCTTGCCCTCCTTTCACCCTCCTGCATGTTCAGACCCCGATCACACAAAATCTTTTTTACTCCATCTTTCCACCTCCAATTTGGTCTCCCACTTCTCCTCGTTCCCTCCACCTCCGACACATATATCCTCTTGGTCAATCTTTCCTCACTCATTCCCTCCATGTGCTCAAACCGTTTCAAAACACCCTCTTCTGCTCTCTCAACGACGCTCTTTTTATTTCCACACATCTCTCTTACCCTTACGTTACTTACTCGATCAAACCACCTCACACCACACATTGTCCTCAAACATCTCATTTCCAGCACATCCATCCTCCTGCGCACAACTCTATCCATAGCCCACGCCTCGCAACCATACAACATTGTTGGAACCACTATTCCTTCAAACATACCCATTTTTGCTTTCCGAAATATTGTTTTCGACTTCCACACATTCTTCAAGGCTCCCAGGATTTTTGCCCCCTCCCCCACCCTATGATCCACTTCCGCTTCCATGGTTCCATCCGCTGCCAGATCCACTCCCAGATATCTAAAACACTTTACTTCCTCCAGTTTTTCTCCATTCAAACATACCTCCCAATTGACTTGACCCTCAACCCTACTGTACCTAATCACCTTGCTCTTGTTCACATTTACTCTTAACTTTCCTCTTTCACACACTTTACTAAACTCAGTCACCAGTTTCTGCAGTTTCTCACATGAATCAGCCACCAGCGCTGTATCATCAGCGAACACCAACTGACTCACTTCCCAAGCTCTCTCATCCCCAACAGACTTCATACTTGCCCCTCTTTCCAAAACTCTTGCATTCACCTCCCTAACCACCCCATCCATAAACAAATTAAACAACCATGGAGACATCACACACCCCTGCCGCAAATCTACATTCACTGAGAACCAATCACTTTCCTCTCTTCGTACACGTACACATGCCTTACATACTCGATAAAAACTTTTCACTGCTTTCTAACAACTTGCCTCCCACACCATATATTCTTAATACCTTCCACAGAGCATCTCTATCAACTCTGTCGTATGCCTTCTCCAGATCCATAAATGCTACATACAAATCCATTTGCTTTTCTAAGTATTTCTCACATACATTCTTCAAAGCAAGCACCTGATCCACACATCCTCTACCACTTCTGAAACCACACTGCTCTTCCCCAATCTGATGCTCTGTACATGCCTTCACCCTCCCAATCAATACCCTGCCATATAATTTACCAGGAATACTCAACAAACTTATACCTCTGTAATTTGAGCACTCACTCCTATCCCCTTTGCCTTTGTACAATGGCACTATGCACGCATTCCGCCAATCCTCAGGCACCTCACCATGAGTCATACATACATTAAATAACCTTACCAACCAGTCAATAATACAGTCACCCCCTTTTTTAATAGATTCCACTGCAATAACATCCAAACCTGCTGCCTTGCCGGCTTTCATCTTCCGCAAAGCTTTTGCTACCTCTTGTCTGTTTACCAAATCATTTTCCCTAATCCTCTCACTTTGCACACCACCTCGACCAAAACACCCTATATCTGCCACTCTAGCACTCTCTCTCTCTCTCTCTCTCTCTCTCTCTCTCTCTCTCTCTCTCTCTCTCTCTCTCTCTCTCTCTCTCTCTCTCTCTCTCTCTCTCTCTCTCTCTCCCTCTATATATATATATATATATATATATATATATATATATATATATATATATATATATATATATATATATATATTGGAAAGGATCACAGTTTTGCGCGTGATCAAGATATTCCTATGAGTTCACGGCGAAAATGAAACACGAAAAGTTCCCAAGTGCACTTTCGTGTAATAATCACATCATCAGGGGAGACACAAGAGAGGCATATAACAGTCAGTTGATATACATCGAAGAGACGAATCTAGGACGCCATTTGGACAATCACATGTTTACCAAATGGCGTCTTAGTTTCGTCTCTTCGACGTATATCAACTGACTGTTATATTACTCTCTTGTGTCTCCCCTGATGATGTGATTATTACACGAAAGTGCACTTGGGAACTTTTCGTGTTTCATTTTCCCCGTGGACTCATAGGAATATATATATATATATATATATATATATATATATATATATATATATATATATATATATATATATATATATATATATATATATATATATATATATTTATATATATATATATATATATATATATATATATATATATATATATATATATATATATATATATATATATATATATATATATATATCTTTTTTCTTTCAAACTATTCGCCATTTCCCGCATTAGCGAGGTAGCGTTAAGAACAGAGGACTGGGCCTTGAGGGAATACCCTCACCTGGCCCAATTATCTGTTCCTTCTTTTGGAAAATAAAAAAAAAAAAAACGAGAGGGGAGGATTTCCAGCCCCCAGCTCCCTCCCCTTTTAGTCGCCCTCTACGACACGCAGGGAATACGTGGGAAGTATTCTTTCTCCCCTATCCCCAGGGATAATATATATATATATATATATATATATATATATATATATATATATATATATATATATATATATATATATATATATATATATATATATATAGCGTTAATGAGATGGCATTGATTATTGCCTCGATTGCCCATGTCGTCTCAGCTAACACAAATTACACCTCTAACACATACCACTTTCACTCTTTAATTCGTGTCTGTATCCTCAGGAAATTAATCCTGCACCCTATACTTATCTTTTGTGCGGTAGTGTAAACGGATAAGAGGTCAAAAAGTCTTAGTCAGAACCCAATGGGTTAACATTTCGTAGGTCATCTAGAACCGCTAGCCCTCCTCTTTACCCGCTTGCTTACACACCTTACCATTCTTGAGGAAAATTTCTCACTGTTTGTATGTTTTCCTGCCACACTGTACATGCGTAACTCATTCTGCATAGCGTCCCTATCAATCTTATTTGCTTTTATCTAGATCCATGTGTGCCACGTAAAATCTTTCTGTTTTTCAGAGTATTGCTCAATTTCTTCAAAGGAAAGACATAATCCACATATTCTCGACCATTCCTGATCCTATGCTGTTTTGCTGCAGTCTCTTACTGTGTGCGTCTCACTATCCTCTCAGTCACCACTCCTTTACAGAACTTTGCCTGGTATAATCAGCAAATTTACATCACTGTAATTCGAACACTCGCCTTAGTTCCCCTCGTCTTATACAATGGAACAAGGTCACCTCCTTTCTTAGGGAATTCCACTGCAATATCATTAACTCCAGTCGCCTTGCCACACTTTACAATATGGAAGACTTCCACCTTTTCCTTCTTCATCGAACCACTTGAAACGACTGTCTCACTTCACATACCCACTCGACGCTAACACCCTACAACTTCCACCTTATCATCAAACACATTCAACTTTCCTTCAAAATACTCACTCCATATCCTTTTCAACTGCCTCTTACCACTTCCCTATGTGCTTCCCTCACCTATGTCCCTATTTGTTGTTCTGTTTTTCTCACTATAAACTCCTTCCAAGACATGTCATTCTCCCTGAAGTTTGCTGATACTGGCTCCCTGCAACTCTTATTTACCCTGTCTTTCAGTCCTACTGCTTAGTGTTGTACATCTTCAAACATTCTCACTCCTTCCCTGTACGTGCCGCCCACATCCCTCTCTTTTCTCTTTCAATATAAGCTTTACGTAGTACGTCGTCCTCCTACCACTCACTGCTCTTTCTCACCTGCCCAACTCACGCCTTTCGCATGCCACACTTTTTTCGCACATGTCATCACTGCCTTCCTGAATACCTAAAAACCTCCCATTTCCCTAGCTTAAATACCTCCCATTCCCCTAGTTTCGTTTACTTTCACGTTTTGCAATGCTCAATCTTTCCTAGTATTTCTTCGCACAAGTTTCTTTTCGAAGCTCACTTACTTTAACGACCCTCTTGTTACTCATACCATTTTCTCTTTTCCGAAAATCTCTATAAATCTTCATCCTTGCCTCCACCAGGTAATGATAAGACATCCGACCAACTCTCCTTACAACGCATTTACATTCAAGAGTCTCATTTGTACCCCTATCAATTAATAGGTGATCCAATATTTCCCGCTTACCATATTTCATGATCACCCACGTAAACGTATGTTCTCTTGTAAATCCAGGTATTCCCAACCACCAGTTCCTTATTCAAGTCCCCAAACTCTTAACCATTTCTGTTCACCGTACTCAATGCCCCCATGCACTCCAGTTATACAATCTACTATCACATTACTCACTTTTACGTTGAAATTCCTCATCAGTAATACCCGATCTCGAGCACCAAAACTGATGGCACACTCACTAATTTGCTTCCAAAACACCCGCCTCTCGTCATTGTCCTCCTTGTGGCCAGGTGTATAAGCATTTATAATCACCCCTCTCTCTCGTAATCCACTTTCATTTTTACCCATATCAGCCTGGAGCGCACTACCTTACACTCATTCACTCATCCCCACAACATTTTCATCAGTAGTGCTACCTCTTAGCTCTTGGCCCTCACACCAACCCTTGATTTTACCCCAAAAACATTCACAAACTATTCTTCCACTTTACCCTTGAGCTTTGTTTCATTCAGAGCCATAACACCCAGGTTCCTTTTCTCAAACATACTACCTATCTCTCATTTCTTCTCCTCTTGGTTATATCACATACACATGGATACCTTAGCCTGATCCTTGTGTGTGTGTGTGTGTGTGTGTGTAAGGAGGAAGTTGAGAATATATGTAAATAGAAGGAAGGTTATTAGGTTTACCAGGGTTGCGGCACCGTTTAGCTGGGGTATGAATTTGAATGGGGAAGAATTGGAGGAAGTGAAGTGTTTTAGATAGCTGGGAGTGGACTTAGCAGCGGATGGAACTATGCAAGCAGAAGTGAGTCCAAGATGAGGATGTATGGAAGAAGGTGGATCTTCCATTTAGTTCAGCCAAGTTAAAATCTACCAAGTGAGTATCATTTTTACTTCTTTGTACATCGATGGGTAGTGCCTGCTGCCTTCCACTTTCCACGGGTTGGCACGAACAGACAGATGGATATGTTTGCTCATTTCTGTGGTCGACGGATATGTTTAAGTACACGTCCGTGCGTCCGTATGACAATAAATGGCGATTGAGTGAAAAAAATCATTGAACAAGAATTCCTAGAAATATTGCACCGGTGTGTACCACTGAATGGACAGATCTATTGGAACTGGTGGCACTAGATCAAGAGCCAAGTTTACAGATGTTATGAGCAGGTTGTAAGTCTGAGAGAGTGGTTGGTAAATAATGAGGCGGGTTGCAATGTGCCACTTGTTCCCCAGAAACTGTCATACGCCATAATGTATAGATTTGTTCAGGATGTTGCCATCGTAAGATAGATTTCTAGTTACCTTTCTGGTTAATTAAATATCATCGTCATCATTTTGAAGTGTGTAGTGATGATGCAATAGTTCCCCTGCAGATCAGAATAGCCAAACAGACGTTTACGATGGTGAAGGCAATACATATAGCTGGAGAATTCTATGGTGATGTAGAAATTAAGATAAGAACCACCTTATCGAGTGCTGGTGTGACACATCTTGTAATCAATCGGTTGTTTAGGCTTCCATAGTCGACCATTGGAACCTCAGTCACAACCTACCCGATTCTTCACGATAATCTATGCCGTCATCCCAACGTGATTGGTCAGAAGTATTCGAGACAACGTGGAGAATACACCAGATGATAAAGTCTTTCCCTGGCAGAGACAACCATTCTCTCAATCTTATATGATAATCAGCACCGACCTAGTAGGGATGGTGATGCTATGCGTTGGCATCCGAGGTGTGACCACAGCAGTCCAGGACCCGGTCAAGATACCATCAGGGACGAGTAAGTTGCTCTCACCATGAAATAGATGAAAGACTTCACCGCTCTGATCTGATAAGCGACTGTTACTTTGATTCATAAAATGTGAGATACGTTGATCATAGGGGAATCCAAAATGTTTATATGAAATAATTTGTATATCAGAAAATTTCTTAACTGAGTCATTCACAAGCCGCCTGCAGTTAGGCCTGCACAGGTTTCAATCCTAGTCTGGGCAGCTGGTCCATAGCCAACCCAGCAGTTCATCCTCCCTTAGGGGCTTGTCCATAAAATGTTTACCTGGTTTATGGTAGTACATATATATATATATATATGATGCTTGTGGCATGAGAAGAGTGGGAGGTGGGTTGATTAGAAAGGGTAGTGAGTGATGGGATGAAGAAGTAAGAGTATTAGTGAAAGAGAAGAGAGAGGCATTTGGACGATTTTTGCAGGGAAAAAATGCAATTGAGTGGGAGACGTATAAAAGAAAGAGACAGGAGGTCAAGAGAAAGGTGCAAGAGGTGAAAAAAAAGGGCAAATGAGAGTTGGGGTGAGAGAGTATCATTAAATTTTAGGGAGAATAAAAAGATGTTCTGGAAGGAGGTAAATAAAGTGCGTAAGACAAGGGAGCAAATGGGAACTTCAGTGAAGGGCGCAAATGGGGAGGTGATAACAAGTAGTGGTGATGTGAGAAGGAGATGGAGTGAGTATTTTGAAGGTTTGTTGAATGTGATTGATGATAGAGTGGCAGATATAGGGTGTTTTGGTCGAGGTGGTGTGCAAAGTGCGAGGGTTAGGGAAAATGATTTGGTAAACAGAGAAGAGGTAGTAAAAGCTTTGTGGAAGATGAAAGCCGGCAAGACAGCAGGTTTGGATGGTATTGCAGTGGAATTTATTAAAAAAGGGGGTGACTGTATTGTTGACTGGTTGGTAAGGTTATTTAATGTATGTATGACTCATGGTGAGGTGCCTGAGGATTGGCGGAATGCGTGCATTATGCCATTGTACAAAGGCAAAGGGGATAAGAGTGAGTGCTCAAATTACAGAGGTATAAGTCTGTTGAGTATTCCTGGCAAATTGTATGGGAGGGTATTGATTGAGAGGGTGAAGGCATGTACAGAGCATCAGATTGGGGAAGAGCAGTGTGGTTTCAGAAGTGGTAGAGGATGTGTGGATCAGGTGTTTGCTTTGAAGAATGTATGTGAGAAATACTTAGAAAAGCAAATGGATTTGTATGTAGCATTTATGGATCTGGAGAAGGCATATGATAGAGTTGATAGAGATGCTCTGTGGAAGGTATTAAGGATATATGGTGTGGGAGGCAAGTTGTTAGAAGCAGTGAAAAGTTTTTATCGAGGATGTAAGGCATGTGTACGTGTAGGAAGAGAGGAAAGTGATTGGTTCTCAGTGAATGTAGGTTTGCGGCAGGGGTGTGTGATGTCTCCATGGTTGTTTAATTTGTTTATGGATTGGGTTGTTAGGGAGGTGAATGCAAGAGTTTTGGAAAGAGGGGCAAGGATGAAGTCTGTTGGGGATGAGAGAGCTTGGGAAGTGAGTCAGTTGTTGTTCGCTGATGATACAGCGCTGGTGGCTGATTCATGTGAGAAACTGCAGAAGCTGGTGACTGAGTTTTGTAAAGTGTGTGAAAGAAGAAAGTTAAGAGTAAATGTGAATAAGAGCAAGGTTATTAGGTACAGTAGGGTTGAGGGTCAAGTCAATTGGGAGGTGAGTTTGAATGGAGAAAAACTGGAGGAAGTAAAGTGTTTTAGATATCTGGGAGTGGATCTGGCAGCGGATGGAAACATGGAAGCGGAAGTGGATCATAGGGTGGGGGAGGGGGCGAAAATTCTGGGAGCCTTGAAGAATGTGTGGAAGTCGAGAACATTATCTCGGAAAGCAAAAATGGGTATGTTTGAAGGAATAGTGGTTCCAACAATATTGTATGGTTGCGAGGCGTGGACTATGGATAGAGTTGTGCGCAGGAGGATGGATGTGCTGGAAATGAGATGTTTGAGGACAATGTGTTGTGTGAGGTGGTTTGATCGAGTAAGTAACGTAAGGGTAAGAGAGATGTGTGGAAATAAAAAGAGCGTGGTTGAGAGAGCAGAAGAGGGTGTTTTGAAATGGTTTGGTCACATGGAGAGAATGAGTGAGGAAAGATTGACCAAGAGGATATATGTGTCGGAGGTGGAGGGAACGAGGAGAAGAGGGAGACCAAATTGGAGGTGGAAAGATGGAGTGAAAAAGATTTTGTGTGATCGGGGCCTGAACATGCAGGAGGGTGAAAGGAGGGCAAGGAATAGAGTGAATTGGAGCGATGTGGTATACCGGGGTTGACGTGCTGTCAGTGGATTGAATCAAGGCATGTGAAGCGTCTGGGGTAAACCATGGAAAGCTGTGTAGGTGTGTATATTTACGTGTGTGGACGTATGTATATACATGTGTATGGGGGTGGGTTGGGCCTTTCCTTTCGTCTGTTTCCTTGCGCTACCTCGCAAACCCGGGAGACAGCGACAAAGCAAAAAAAAAAAAAAATATATATATATATATATATATATATATATATATATATATATATATATATATATATATGTATATATATATATATATATATATATATATATATATATATATATATATATATATATATATATATATATATATATATATATATATATATATATATACATATATATATATATATATATATATATATATATATATATATATATATATATATATATATATATATATATATAATTATACTTAGTCGCTGTCTCCCGTGTTAGCGAGGTAGTGCAAGGAAACAGACGAAAGAATGGCCCAACCCACCCAAATACACATGCACATACATAAACGCCCACACACGCACATATACATACCTATACATTTCGACGTATACATACATATACATACACAGACATATACATATATACACATTTACATATTCATACATGCTACCTTCATCCATTTCCGCCGCCACCCCGCCAACCATGAAATGGCACCCCACCTCCCCTCGTGTGCGCATGAGTTAGTGCTAGAAAAAGACAACAAAGACCACATTCGTTCACACTCAGTCTCTAGATGTCATGTGTCATGTGTATTATATGTAGAAGGCGACTTAAGGGGACGGGAGCGGGGGCTAGAAACCCTCTCCTCCTTGTATTTTAACTTTCTAAAAGGGGAAACAGGAGTCACGCAGGAAGTGCTCATCCTCCTCGAAGGCTCAGATTGGGGGTGTCTAAATGCCTGTGGATGTAACCAAGATGAGAAAAAAGGAGAGACAGGTAGTATGCTTGAGGAAAGGAACCTGGATGTTTTGGCTCTGAGTGAAACGAAGCTCAAGGGTAAAGGGGAGGAGTGGTGTGGGAATGTTTTGGGAGTAAAGTCTGGGGTTGGTGAGAGGACAAGAGCAAAGGAAGAGGTAACACTACTCCTGAAACAGGAGTTGTGGGAGTATGTAATAGAGTGTAAGAAAGTAAACTTTAGATTGATATGGGTAAAACTGAAACTGGATGGAGAGAGATGGGTGATTATCGGGGCCTATGCACCTGGGCATGAGAAGAAAGATCATGAGAGGCAAGTGTTTTGGGGGTAGCTGAATGAGTGTGTTAGGAGTTTTGATGCACGAAACCGGGTTATAGTAATGGGTGATTTGAATGCTAAGGTGAGTAATGTGGCAGTTGAGGGAAACATTGGTGTACATGAGGTGCTAAGTGTTGTAAATGGGAATGGTGAAGAGCTTGTAGATTTATGTGCTGACAAAGGACTGGTGATTGGGAATATCTGATTTAAAATGAGATATATACATAAGTATACGTATGTAAGTAGGAGAGATGGCCAGAGAGCTTTAGTAGATTACGTGTTAATTGATAGGGGCGTGAAAGAGAGACTTTTGGATATTAACGTGCTGAGAGGTGTAACTGGAGGGATGTCTGATCATTATCTTGTGGAGGCAAAAGTGAAAATTTGTAGAGGTTTTCAGAGAAGAAGAGAGAATGTTGGGGTGAAGAGAGTGGAGAGAGTAAGTGAGCTTGGGAAGAAGACTTGTGTGAGGAAATATCAGGAGAGACTGAGAGCAGAATGGAAAAAGGTGAGAGCAAAGGACGTAAGGGGAATGGGAGAGGAATGAGATGTATTTAGAGAAGCAGTGATAGCGTGCGCAAAAGATGCATGTGGCATGAGAAGCGTGGGTGGTGGGCAGATTAGAAAGGGTAGCGAGTGGTGGGATGAAGAAGTAAGATTATTAATGAAAGAGAAGAGAGAGGCATTTAGACGAGTTTTGCAGGGAAATACTGCAAATGACTGTTAGATGTATAAAAGAAAGAGGCAGGAGGTCATGACAAAGGTGCAAGAGGTGAAAAAGAGGGCAAATAAGAGTTTGGGTGAGAGAGTATCATTAAATTATAAGAAGAATAAAAGAAAAAGATATTTTGGAAGGAGGTAAATAAAGTGCGTAAGACAAGAGAACAAATGGGAACATCGGTGAAGGGGCCTAATGAGGAGGTAACAACAAGTAGTGGTGATGTGAGAAGGAGATGGAGTGAGTATTTTGAAGGTTTGTTAAACTAGTTAGATGATAAAGTGGCAGATATAGGGTATTTTGGTCTGGGTGGTGTGCGAAGTGAGAGGGTTAGGGAGAATGATTTGGTAAGCAGAGAAGAGGTAGTGAACGCTTTGCGGAAGATTAAAGCCGGCAAGGCTGGCGGGTTTGGATGGTATTGCAGTGGAATTTATTGAAAAAGTGGGTGACTGTGTTGTTGACTGGTTGGTAAGGATATTCAGTATATGTATGGCTCATGGCGAAGTGCCTGAGGATTGGCGGAATGCATGCATAGTGCCATTGTACAAAGGCAAAGGCGATAAAGGTGAGTGTTCAAATTACAGAGGTATAAGTTTGTTGAGTATTCCTGGGAGATTATATAGGAGGGTATTGATTGAGAGGGTAAAGGCATGTACAGAGAATTAGATTGGGGAAGAGCAGTGTGCTTTCAGAAGTGGTAGAGGATGTGTGGATCAGGTGTTTGCTATGAAGAATGTATGTGAGAAACACTTAGAGAAACAAATGGATTTGTATTTAGCATTTATAGATCTGGAGAAGGCATATGATAGAATTGATAGAGATGCTCTGTGGAAGCTATTAAGAGTATATAGTGTAGGATGCAAGTTGCTAGAAGCAGTGAAATGTTGTTATCGAGAATGTAAGGCAATTGTACGAGTAGAAAGAGAGGAAAGTGACTGGTTCCCAGTGAATGTCGGTTTGCAGCAGCTGTGCGTGATGTCTACATGGTTGTTTAATTTGTTTATGGATGGGGTTGTTAGGAAGGTGAATGCAAGAGTTTTGGAGAGAGGGGCAAGTATGCCGTCTTTTGTGGATGAGAGGGCTTGGGCAATGAGTCAGCTGTTGTTCGCTGATGATACATCGCTGGTGGTTGATTCGGGTGAGAAACTGCAGAAGCTGGTGACTGAGTTTGGTAAACTGTATGAAAGAAGATAGCTGAGAGTAAATGTGAATAAGAGCAAGGTTATTAGGTACAGTAGGGTTGAAGGACAAGTCAGTTAGGAGTTAGATTTGATTGGAGAAAAACTGGAGGAAGTGAAGTGTTTTAGATGTCTGGGAGTGGATTTGGCAGTGAATGGAACCATGGAAGCGGAAGTGAGTCACAGGGTGAGGGAGGCGATGGAAGTGCTGGGATCGTTGAAGAGTGTGTGGAGGGCGAGAACATTATCTTTGAAAGCAAAAACAGGTATGTTTGAAGGAATAGTGATTCCACCAATGTGGTATGGCTGCGAGGCGTGGGCTGTAGATAGGGTTGTGTGGAGGAGAGTGGATATGTTGAAAATGAGATATTTGAGGACAATATGTGGTGTGAGGTGGTTTGATCGAGTAAGTAATAAAAAGGTACGAGAAATGTGTGGTAATAAAAAGAGTGTGGTTGAGAGAGCAGAAGAGGGTGTATTGAAATGGTTTGGTCACATGGAGAGAATGAATGAAGAAAGATTGACAAAGAGGATACACAGTATGTGTCATAGGTGGAGGGAACGAGAAGTGGGAGACCAAATTGGAGGTGAAAAGATGGAGTGAAAAAGATTTTGAGCGATCCGGGCCTGAATATTCTGGAGGGTGAAAGGCGTGCAAGGAATAGAGTGAATTGGAACGATGTGGTATACTGGGGTCGACGTGCTGTCAATGGATTGAATCAGGGCATGTGAAGCGTCTGGGGTAAACCATGGAAAGCTTTGTGGGGCTTGCATGTGGAAAGGAAGCTGTGTTTTCGGTGCATTATGCATGACAGCTAGAGACTGAGTATGAACTAATGTGGCCTTTGTTGTCTTTTCCTAGCGCTACCTTGCTCGCGTGCTGGGGAAGGGGGGTGGCGGGGTGGCGACGGGAATGGATAAAGGCAGGAAGTATGAGTCATGTACATGTGTATATATGTATATGTGTGTGTATGAATATATATGTATGCGTTGAAATGTATAGGTATATATATGTGCGTGTGTGGACGTGCACGAATATGCGTGTGTATATAGGTGGGTTGGACCATTCTTTCGTCTGTTTCCTTGCGCTACATTCGCTAGACGTGAGAGACGGCGACAGAATATGATAAATAAATGATATATATATATATATATATATATATATATATATATATATATATATATATATATATATACACACAATATAGTATGATATAATATAATATTGTATGTACATTTATCCCTGGTGATAAGGGAGAAAGAATTATTTCCCACGCATTCCTCACATGTAGATGGCGACTAAAGGGGACGGGAGCGGGGGGGCTAGAAACCCTTCCCTCCTAGTATTTTAACTTTCTAAAAGCGGAAACAGAAGAAGGAGTCACGCGGGGAGTGTTCATCCTCCTCGAAGGTTCAGACTGGGGTGTCTAAATGTGTGTGAATGTAACCAAGATGAGAAAAAGGAGAGGTAGGTAGTATGTTTGAGGAAAGAAACCTGTGTGTTTTTGCTCTGAGTGAAACGAAGCTCAAGGGTAAATGGGAAGAGTGGTTTGGGAATGTTTTGGGAGTAAAGTCAGGGGTTGGTGAGAGGACAAGAGCAAGGGAAGGAGTAGCACTACTCCTGAAACAGTTGTGGGATTATGTGATAGAATGTAAGAAAGTAAACTCTAGATTGATATGGGTAAAACTGGGCAAGTGTTTTGGGAACAGCTGAGTGAGTATGTTAGAAGTTTTGATGCACGAGACCGAGTTATAGTGATGGGTGATTTGACTGCAAAGGTGAGTAATGTGGTAGTTTAGGAAATAATTGGTGTACATGGGGTGTTTAGTGTTGTAAATGGAAATGGTGAAGAGCTTGTAGATTTGTGTGTTGAAAAAGGACTTGTGATTGGGAATACCTGGTTTAAAAGAGAGATATGCATAAGTATACGTATGTAAGTAGGAGAGATGGCCAAAGAGCGTTATTGGATTACGTGTTAATTGATAGGCGCATGAAAGAGAGACTTTTGGATGTTAATGTGCTGAGAGGTGCAACTGGAGGGATGTCTGATCATTATCTTGTGGAAGCGAAGGAGAAGATTTGTAGAGGTTTTCAGAAAAGAAGAGAGAATGTTGGGGTGAAGAGAGTGGTGAATGTAAGTGAGCTTGGGAAGGAGACTTGTGTGAGGAATTGCCATAAGAGACTGAGTACAGAATGGAAAAAGATGAGAGCAAAGGACGTTAAGGGAGTGGGGGAGGAATGAGATGTATATAGGGAAGCAGTGATGGCTTGCTCAAAAGATGTTTGTGGCATGAGAAGCGTTGGAGGTGGACAGATTAGAAAGGTCAGTGAGTGGTGGGATGAAGAAGTAAGATAATTAGTTAAAGAGAAGGGAGAGGCATTTGGACGATTTTTGCAGGGAAGTAATGCAAATGAGTGGGAGATGTATAAAAGAAAGAGGCAGAAGGTCAAGAAAAAGGTGCAAGAGGTGAAAATGAGGGCAAATGAGAGTTTGGGTGAGAGAGTATCATTAAATTTTAGAGAGAATAAAAAGATGTTTTGGGAGGAGGTAAATAAAGTGCGTACGACAAGACAACAAATGGGAATCACGATGAAGGGGGCTAATGGGGATGTAATAATAAGTAGTGGTGATGTGAGAAGGAGATGGGATGAGTGTTTTGAAGGTTTATTGAATGTGTTAGATGATAGAGTGGTAGATATAGGGTGTTTTGGTCGAGGTGTCGTGCGAAGTGAGAGTGTTAGTGAGAATGGTTTGATAAAAAGCGGACAGGTAGTGAAAGTTTTGCGGAAGATGAAAGCCGGCAAGGCGGCGGGTTTCGATAGTTTTTAACTATGATCGTTGGATTGACTGGAGTAATACCATCTCAGTTATCAACTCTAACTCTATTACCACTAGAAATAGCATTGAATCTTCTATTATTAAATACACAAAGAATTATAATGTTAATATTAGTGATGGTCTATACAAATTAGATAACCTTATTGTTGATGAAATTTGTAAAATTGTAAGTTTATGATACGCTCGTTGTCTTGGGCAATCGCATGTTTACCAAATGGCGTCCTAGCTTCGTCTCTTCGATGTATATCAACTGACTGTTATATTTCTCTCTTGTGCCTCCCCCGATGATATGATTATTACACGAAAGTGCACTTGGGAACTTTTCGTGTTTCATTTTCCCCGTGGACTCATAGGAATATATATATATATATATATATATATATATATATATATATATATATATATATATATATATATATGTATATATATATATACACACACACACACACACACACACGAATAAAGTGCATAGGAACGCGCACCTTCATAGAACATAAACCTCCAACAGCCAGGATCGAACCCGGGACCCCTGTGCCACAGCCAGGATCAAATCCGTAGACCCCGTTGCTCACCAATGTGAGACGAAGGGTATTCGAGTACACAGTATTCGAATATTTAGTTCCTCTCAGACCAGCCCATAGCCTAGCGGTAGCATTCCCGCCTGTGTCACAGGGGTCCCGGATTCGATCCTGGCTGTTGGAGGTTTGTATGGTCTATGAAGGTGCGCGTTCCTATGGACTTTGTTCGTATTCATATATCTCCATGTTGTACAGTTAGGTTCGGTAAGATGCTATCTGCTGGCTATATGCGCCTATTGTGAAATGACCGGTGTAGACCCCTTTGCTCACCAACGTGAGAGGAAGGGTATTCGAGTACATAGTATTCGAATAGTTATTCCCTATCAGCCAGGCCCAAAGCCTAGCGGTAGCATTCCCGCCTGTGACACAGGGGTCCCGGGTTCGATCCTGGCTGTTGGAGGTTCATATATATATATATATATATATATATATATATATATATATATATATCCCTGGGGATGGCGGAGAAAGAATACTTCCAACGCATTCCCTGCGTGTCGTAGAAGGCGACTAGAAGGGGAGGGAGCGGGTGGCTGGAAATCCTCCCCTCTCGTTTTTTTTTTCTTTTTTGTTTTCCCAAAGAAGGAACAAAGAAGGGGGCCAGGTGAGGATATTCCCTTAAAGGCCCAGTCCTCTGTTCTTAACGATACCTTGCTAACGCGGGAAATGGCGAATAGTATGAAAGAAAAAGATATATATAAAGTGTGTGAAAGAGGAAAGTTAAGAGTAAATGTGAATAAGAGCAAGGTTATTAGGTACAGTAGGGTTGAGGGTCAAGTCAATTGGGAGGTAAGTCTGAATGGAGAAAAACTGGAGAAAGTAAAGTGTTTTAGATATCTGGCAGTGGATCTGTCAGCGGACGGAACCATGGAAGCGGAAGTGAATCATAGGGTGGGGGAAGGGGGCGAAAATCCTGGGAGCCTTGAAGAATGTGTGGAAGTCGAGAACATTATCTCAGAAAGCAAAAATGGGTATGTTTGAAGGAATAGTGGTTCCAACAATGTTGTATGGTTGCGAGGCGTGGGCTATGGATAGAGTTGTGCGCAGGAGGGTGGATGTGCTGGAAATGAGATGTTTGAGGACAATATGTGGTGTGTGAGGTGGTTTGATCGAGTAAGTAATGTAAGGGTAAGAGAGATGTGTGGAAATAAAAAGAACGTGGTTGAGAGAGCGGAAGAGGGTGTTTTGAAATGCTTTGGGCACATGGAGAGAAAGAGTGAGGAAAGATTGACCAAGAGGATATATGTGTCGGAGGTAGAGGGAACGAGGAGAAGTGGGAGACCAAATTGGAGGTGGAAAGATGGAGTGAAAAAGATTTTGAGTGATCGGGGCCTGAACATGCAGGAGGGTGAAAGGCGGGCAAGGAAGAGAGTGAATTGGATCGATGTGGTATACCGGGGTCGACGTGCTGTCAACGGATTGAATCAGGGCATGTGAAGCGTCTGGGGTAAACCATGGAAAGTTCTGTAGGGCCTGGATATGGAAAGGGAGCTGTGGTTTCGGGCATTATTACATGACAGCTAGAGACTGAGTGTGAACGAATGGGGCCTTTGTTGTCTTTTCCTAGCGCTACCTCGCACGCATGAGGGGGGGAGGGGGATGTTATTCCATATATCTATGTTGCTTTAGTCTAACAGAAAGATCCTTACCAGTCTGACCAACATAAAATTTATCACAGTTTCCACAAGGACTTTATAGATGCAACCAAGAGAATTTTCTGGTGAATTCCTGATTAAGATATTCTTTATAGTATTATTGTTGCTAAAGGCAACATTTACATTAAAGGATTTAAGCAACATGTGAAGCAAAGTGAAATTATTATTAAAAGGGAGAACTAAAAGATTCTTGGTGTCAATGGGAGGTTTGGGCTCAGCTCTATAAAATGATTTCTTTGCTAACTTAAGGGATTTATCAATGAAAGATCTAGGGTACTTTGACTTAGATTCAATAGAATATATCTTCTCAAACTCATCATCAATAAACTCTGGACTGCAAATTCGTAATGCCCTAAGGAACATAGATTGAAATGATGATGATTTAACTCTCTCATGTTGAGATGAGTAATAATGGATATATGAGCATACATTGGTGGGTTTTCTGTATATGCTAAACTTAGACTTGTTTCCTTGTCCATTGATCATGCAATCTAAAAATGGTAGCATACCATTATTTTAACTTTCTACAGTAAATTTGATGGAAGGTACTAAATTGTTAGGTAAGGGGAGAAATATTTGTTTGGCCAACAAATGAAAATTTGCAGTCCAGAGTTTATTGATGATGAGTTTGAGAAATTATATTCCATTGGATCTAAGTTAAAGTACCCTAGATCTTTCATTGATAAATCCCTTAAGTTAGCAAAGAAATCATTTTATAGAGCTGAGCCCAAACCTCCCATTGACACCAAGAATCTTTTAGTTCTCCCTTTTAATAATAATTTCACTTTGCTTCACATGTTGCTTAAATCCTTTAATGTAAATGTTGCCTTTAGCAACAATAATACTATAAAGGATATCTTAATCAGGAATTCACCAGAAAATTCTCTTGGTTGCATCTATAAAGTGCCTTGTGGAAACTGTGATAAATTTTATGTTGGTCAGACTGGTAAGGATCTTTCTGTTAGACTTAAGCAACATAAATATAGTATAAGAACGGGACAAGAATCAAATGCCTTGTTTAATCATGTTAAAAACTATGATCATTGTATTGACTGGAGTAACGCCATCTCAGTTGTTAACTCTAACTCTATTACCAAGAGAAATATCATTGAATCTTCTATTATTAGATACACAAAGAATTATAATCTTAATATTAATGATGGTCTATACAAATTAGATACCTTTATTGTTTATAAGATTTGTAAAATGATAAATTCATGAACGCTCGTTGTATGTTTTGGACAATCACATTTTTACCAAATGGCGTCCTAGCTTCGTCTCTTCGATGTTTATCAAGTGATTGTTATATTTCTCTCTTGTGTCTCCCCTGATGATGTGATTATTACACGAAAGTGCACTTGGGAACTTTTCGTGTTCCATTTTCCCCGTGGACTCATAGAGAGCGTTATTGGATTACGTGTTAATTGACAGGCGTGCGAAAGAGAGACTTTTGGATGTTAATGTGCTGAGAGGTGCAACTGGAGGGATGTCTGATCATTATCTTGTGGAGGCTAAGGTGAAGATTTGTATGGGTTTTCAGAAAAGAAGAGTGAATGTTGGGGTGAAGAGGGTGGTGAGAGTAAGTGAGCTTGGGAAGGAGACCTGTGTGAGGAAGTACCAGGAGAGACTGAGTACAGAATGGAAAAAGATGAGAACAATGGAAGTAAGGGGAGTGGGGGAGGAATGGGATGTATTTAGGGAATCAGTGATGGATTGCGCAAAAGATGCTTGTGGCATGAGAAGAGTGGGAGGTGGGTTGATTAGAAAGGGTAGTGAGTGGTGGGATGAAGAAGTAAGAGTATTAGTGAAAGAGAAGAGAGAGGCATTTGGACGATTTTTGCAGGGAAAAATTGCAATTGAGTGGGAGATGTATAAAAGAAAGAGACAGGAGGTCAAGAGAAAGGTGCAAGAGGTGAAAAAAAGGGCAAATGAGAGTTGGGGTGAGAGAGTATCATAAATTTTAGGGAGAATAAAAAGATGTTCTGGAAGGAGGTAAATAAAGTGCGTAAGACAAGGGAGCAAATGGGAACTTCAGTGAAGGGCGCAAATGGGGAGGTGATAACAAGTAGTGGTGATGTGAGAAGGAGATGGAGTGAGTATTTTGAAGGTTTGTTGAATGTGTTTGATGATAGAGTGGCAGATATAGGGTGTTTTGGTCGAGGTGGTGTGCAAAGTGAGAGGGTTAGGGAAAATCATTTGGTAAACAGAGAAGAGGTAGTGAAAGCTTTGCGGAAGATGAAAGCCGGCAAGGCAGCAGGTTTGGATGGTATTGCAGTGGAATTTATTAAAAAAGGGGGTGACTGTATTGTTGACTGGTTGGTAAGGTTATGTAATGTATGTATGACTCATGGTGAGGTGCCTGAGGATTGGCGGAATGCGTGCATAGTGCCATTGTACAAAGGCAAAGGGGATAAGAGTGAGTGCTCAAATTACAGAGGTATAAGTTTGTTGAGTATTCCTGGTAAATTATATGGGAGGGTATTGATTGAGAGGGTGAAGGCATGTACAGAGCATCAGATTGGGGAAGAGCAGTGTGGTTTCAGAAGTGGTAGAGGATGTGTGGATCAGGTGTTTGCTTTGAAGAATGTATGTGAGAAATACTTAGAAAAGCAAATTGATTTGTATGTAGCATTTATGGATCTGGAGAAGGCATATGATAGAGTTGATAGAGATGCTCTGTGGAAGGTATTAAGAGTATATGGTGTGGGAGGAAAGTTGTTAGAAGCAGTGAAAAGTTTTTATCGAGGATGTAAGGCATGTGTACGTATAGGAAGAGAGGAAAGTGATTGGTTCTCAGTGAATGTAGGTTTGCGGCAGGGGTGTGTGATGTCTCCATGGTTGTTTAATTTGTTTATGGATGGGGTTGTTAGGGAGGTAAATGCAAGAGTTTTGGAAAGAGGGGCAAGTATGAAGTCTGTTGTGGATGAGAGAGCTTGGGAAGTGAGTCAGTTGTTGTTCGCTGATGATACAGCGCTGGTGGCTGATTCATGTGAGAAACTGCAGAAGCTGGTGACTGAGTTTGGTAAAGTGTGTGGAAGAAGAAAGTTAAGAGTAAATGTGAATAAGAGCAAGGTTATTAGGTACAGTAGGGTTGAGGGTCAAGTCAATTGGGAGGTGAGTTTGAATGGAGAAAAACTGGAGGAAGTGAAGTGTTTCAGATATCTGGGAGTGGATCTGGCTGCGGATGGAACCATGGAAGCGGAAGTGGATCATAGGGTGGGGGAGGGGGCGAAAATTCTGGGGGCCTTGAAGAATGTGTGGAAGTCGAGAACATTATCCCGGAAAGCAAAAATGGGTATGTTTGAAGAAATTCTGGTTCCAACAATGTTTTATGGTTGCGAGGCGTGGGCTATGGATAGAGTTGTGTGCAGGAGGATGGATGTGCTGGAAATGAGATGTCTTGAGGACAATGTGTGGCTGTGAGGTGGTTTGATCGAGTGAGTAACGTAAGGGTAAGAGAGATGTGTGGAAATAAAAAGAGCGTGGTTGAGAGAGCAGAAGAGGGTGTTTTGAAGTGGTTTGGGCACATGGAGAGAATGAGTGAGGAAAGATTGACCAAGAGGATATATGTGTCGGAGGTGGAGGGAACGAGGAGAAGAGGGAGACCAAATTGGAGGTGGAAAGATGGAGTGAAAAAGATCTTGTGTGATCGGGGCCTGAACATGCAGGAGGGTGAAAGGAGGGCAAGGAATAGAGTGAATTGGAACCATGTGGTATACCGGGGTTGACGTGCTGTCAGTGGATTGAATCAAGGCATGTGAAGCGTCTGGGGTAAACCATGGAAAGCTGTATAGGTATGTATATTTGCGTGTGTGGACGTATGTATATACTTGTGTTTGGGGGGGGGGGTTGGGCCATTTCTTTCGTCTGTTTCCTTGCGCTACCTCGCAAACGCGGGAGAGAGCGACAAAGTATAATGAATAAAAAATAAATAAATAAATATATATATATATATATATATATATATATATATATATATATATATATATATATATATATATATATATATATATATATATATATATATATATATATATATCTCCATGGTTGCTTAATTTGTTTATGGATGGGGTTGTTAGGGAGGTGAATGCAAGAGTTTTGGAAAGAGGGGCAAGTATATGAAGTCTGTTGTGGATGAGAGAGCTTGGGAAGTGAGTCAGTTGTTGTTCGCTGATGATACAGCGCTGGTGGCTGATTCATGTGAGAAACTGCAGAAGCTGGTGACGGAGTTTGGTAAAGTATGTGAAAGAAGAAAGTTAAGAGTAAATGTGAATAAGAGCAATGTTATTAGGTACAGTAGGGTTGAGGGTCAAGTCAATTGGGAGGTAAGTTTGAATGGAGAAAAACTGGAGGAAGTAAAGTGTTTTAGATATCTGGGAGTGGATCTGGCAGCGGATGGAACCATGGAAGCGGAAGTGAATCATAGGGTGGGGGAGGGGGCGAAATCCTGGGAGCCTTGAAGAATGTGTGGAAGTCGAGAACATTATCTCGGAAAGCAAAAATGGGTATGTTTGAAGGAATAGTGGTTCCAACAATGTTGTATGGTTGCGAGGCGTGGGCTATGGATAGAGTTGTGCGCAGGAGGATGGATGTGCTGGAAATGAGATGTTTGAGGACAATGTGTGGTGTGAGGTGGTTTGATCGAGTAAGTAATGTAAGGGTAAGAGAGATGTGTGGAAATAAAAAGAGCGTGGTTGAGAGAGCAGAAGAGGGTGTTTTGAAATGGTTTGGGCACATGGAGAGAACGAGTGAGGAAAGATTGACCAAGAGGATATATGTGTCGGAGGTGGAGGGAACGAGGATAAGTGGGTGACCAAATTGGAGGTGGAAAGATGGAGTGAAAAAGATTTTGTGTGATCGGGGTCTGAACATGCAGGAGGGTGAAAGGAGGGCAAGGAATAGAGTGAATTGGATCGATGTGGTATACCGGGGTTGACGTGCTGTCAGTGGATTGAATCAGGGCATGTGAAGCGTCTGGGGTAAACCATTGAAAGTTGTGTGGGGCCTGGATGTGGAAAGGGAGCTGTGGTTTCGGGCATTATTGCGTGGTAGCTAGAGACTGAGTGTGAACGAATGGGGCCTTTGTTGTCTTTTCCTAGTGCTACCTCGCACACATGAGGGGGGAGGGGGAAGGTATTCCATGTGTGGCGAGGTGGCGATGGGAGTGAATGGGGGCAGACAGTGTGAATTGTGTGCATGGGTATATATGTATGTGTCTGTGTATGTATATATATGTGTACATTGAGATGTATAGGTATGTATATTTGCGTGTGTGGACGTGTGTGTGTGTATACATTGTGTATGGGGGTGGGTTGGGCCATTTCTTTCGTCTGTTTCCGTGCGCTACCTCGCAAACGCGGGAGACAGCGACAAAGCGAAATAATAATAAATATATATATATATATATATATATATATATATATATATGTATATATAGTGTGTGTGTGTGTGTGTGTGTGTGTGTGTGTGTGTGTGTGTGTGTGTGTGTGTGTGTGTGTATGAAGTGGCCCTTGACTTGGGTATTTAGTTGCCTGTGACGAGCTGACATAAGAACAAAATTCGATGTTGTAATTGCGATTTTCAAACAAGGAACTACACAGACAAGGAACGATATTCTCTTTTTACTTGAATTAGACAGTTTCTTTAATAACATCAGAAAAGGTGGCGACCCAGAAGAAGTCCTTGTTGGGTGACTTGACGTGGTCACTGAAGACGCAGGACGGCAGACCGAGTCATGCCTGTACAACCCAATACCTAAATTATGTCATCACAGAATGTAGCGACTAGGTCCCCGACACACACTGCATCTCTCACGTCACTCCCTGTGATTTTGAAACAGTGATAGATAGCACTCACACGGTTCAAGAATTTACCGTCACAGTTAGAGAAGCACTAACACCGATAGATAAGTTTAAGACTAGTAAAAGCTCAGGTCCGGATCGTTTCTATCCACCAGTGATTAAAAACGTCAAACACGAAATTGCCGGAACGTTGACACAGATTTTCAATATATCGCTTCAGGAAAGAATAGTCTGACAGGACTGGAGACTGGTAGACGTCACTCCTGCATACAGGAAGGGAAGCCGGAAATTGCCTGGTAATTCCTGTCCTATTAGCCTCACATCAATCATATGTAAAGTTCTGGAGTCGACTTTTAGAGATAGAATCGTAGTCTACCTGGAACAACACAGCCTGATCAGTAATGTACAACTTGGTTTTAGAGGACGCTGATCATACCTCATGAACCTCCTCGAATTTTATCGCACATTATTCAATACCCACGACAAGACAAGCAGTAGATGTAATATCTCTGGATTTCCAGAAAGCATTCGACAAAGTCTGTCACGTTAATTTGATGCACAAAGTCCAGTCTTTGGGGATTACTAGTTGCATAGTAAATCAGATAGAAGCCTAGTTACGTGATAGGCAGCAGAGAGTCGTAGTAAATGTAGAGTCATCACCGTGGTCACCCGTTACTAGTGGAGTTCACCAGGGATCCGTACTTTTCATTATTTATATTAACGATATTGGCTTAATAACCTAGTAGTCAAATCTGCAGATGAAACAAAGATCGACAATGCCATATTAAATCAAGAAGATAGGACAAGATTTCAAAAGGGTATAGATATGATAGCTGAATGGTCTAGTAAAAGGCAAATGTTCAACGTCAATAAATGTCAGCTGTTACAAGTAGGACACCTAAACAAAAAAAGCTGATTTTGAACTGACGGGCCTCAGGGTAAAGGACATCCTTAGTGTACATCTAGGGTTCACTGTCTCCAATAACATTGCAGTGATACTGCCAAGATGGTAAATAAGAGATTAAGATTTATGAACAGAAACTTTACGTACATAAGCAAGGCTGTGATATTGCCACTATACCTAAGTCTAGTTAGACCACACCTTGAATATGCAGTGCAGTCTTGGGCCCCCACTTAAGTAAAGACAAATTGAATTGGAAGCAGTGCAACGAAGAGCAAGAAAGGTGATTCCTTCCTTGAGAAACGAACCAAATGAGGAGAGACTAAGAGAATTTAACTTGTCCTCTGTGAGCAAGAGGCGTCTCCGGGGCAAATCAATAGAATGTTTCAAAATACTTAAAGGATTCAACAACGACGATTTTGAAAATTTCTTTGTCGTAGCACCAACATTACCGACGAGATCAGAACTTAGAGGTCATTGAGTTAACCCAGACTGTACGAAGTGTTTTTTTCCTTACCATTGATATTTTTGATGCATGGAATAAGCTCCTAAAAGACTGTTGTTCAGAGTAACACCCTTACTATCTACAAAATTAGGTTTCATCATTACTCAGTGGTATATCATGCTACCTTCTCAACCATGTCACCTGCTTTGAGGGAGTAATGGAGAATTGCTTTATTATTCCTCAACATCAGGAATGATACAGGCATGGTAAGTCGAGAGTCTGGAGCTCAGGTTTATCCTTAGTTTTGTCTTGATAATGAAAAGTGAAGGGATGCATGTCGTTGGTGATGGGATGCATGTCGTTGGTGATGGGATGCATGTCGTTGGTGATGGGATGCATGTCGTTGGTGATGGGATGCATGTCGTTGGTGATGGGATGCATGTCGTTGGTGATGGGATGCATGGCATATTCATGTTCATTCTATCTTATGACTTCCCTGTAAAAATTTCCTCAGGCTTATTAATCCTGCAAGGTATTTTCCCTCTTGTTTCCCTGCCTGCGTGTACCGGAGGAGAATGGAGGATGGGAAGATAGACTTTGCTTTGCTGTCCTTTTATTCTGCTAATTAAAGGGGGGCCTTTTATTCTTTTTTCTTTTCTTAGTGTTAGGGCCGGACCACCTTGCTCGGACCTTGAGTTTCTATGGTCTGTGTATCTATGTGACTCATGTAGGTCTCTGTCCCTCAGCGTCACACCTCTCCCTGCACCTCCACTTCACTTCCTGCATTCCCTTATCCTTTATCTCCTCATCATACCCTGTATTCCCCCCCTCCCCTCCCTCTCTCTCTCTCTCTCTCTCTCTCTCTCTCTCTCTCTCTCTCTCTCTCTCTCTCTCTCTCTCTCTCTCTCTCTCTACACCTCATCACATCCTTCATCTCCCCGCCACTCCATTTATCTCACCCGTCCCTCCCTGCACTTCCCACGCCCTCCTTACATTTTCCCATCACTCCCTACACTTTCCCATCACTAATTGTGTATCCCCGTAACTCACTGCTGCTCCACGTCATTCCCCGCTGACTCCCTTACTCACTCTCTGCACTTTCCAGTCATTTCCTACAGTTTCCCTTTCTTCTTTGTACCTCCTGTCACTCCCTGCACCTCCCCGTCACTCCGGAAAAAGACGCTATGCTATCCTACAGAAGATACCACATCATCCCAGATAAGGGTGTGATAAGGAGGTGCAGGAAGTGAAGGGAGGAAGGGTGCAGGGAGTGATGGGGAGGTTAAGGGTGTGATAAGTTGTGCAGAGAGAGAGAGAGAGAGAGAGAGAGAGAGAGAGAGAGAGAGAGAGAGAGAGAGAGAGAGAGAGAGAGAGGCAGCGAGTGCTATCCTGATATAGTCCACCACACCATCGAAGCACAGGACACCACCTCAGACCAGCTGGGGACACCAAGCCATCCCAAATGAAGATACCACACAAATCAAGCTGAGGACACCACATATACTCAGTTGACGACATTACACAGCCCAAACTGAAGACACCATACTAAACCCAGCTGAGGACTCCACACCAAACCAGCTGAAAGCACCACACTATCAGAGGAAAAGACAGTTCCCCATGCCAGCTGAGAACACCACACTAACTCAGTTGAGGACATAACACCACCCAAGATGAGGAAACCACACCAACCCACCTGAGGACATCACACCAACATAGCAAAATACACCACACCAACCCAGTTGAGGACACAACCCACTCCAGTTGAAGATACCACACCAACCCAGTTGCAGACACCACACTAACCTAGCTGAGGGCACCAAACCAACCCAGATGAGGACACCTTACCATCCCAACTGAGGACTCCACACCGTCCCAACTGAAGGCACCACACCCTCCCAACTAAGGACACCACACCAACCACACTGAGGACACCTACCAACATAGATGAGGACGCTACACCAACCACACTGAGGACACCACATCGTCCCATCTGAAGAGAACCACACTATCATAGATGAGGACACCACACCAACTCAGCTGAGGACACCACACCAATTCAGCTGAGGACATCACGCCAACCTAGCAGAGGACTTCACACCAACCCAGCTGAGGACATCACACCAACTCAGCTGAGAGCATAACCCATTCCAGCTGAGGACATCACACCAACCCAGCTGGGGACACCATACCGACCCAGCTGAGGACATCACACCAACTCAGTTGAGAACACCAGATCAACCTCGACGCGGGCATCACACCATTCCAGCTGAGGACACCAGAGACACATCACAGTTCCGACCGCGCCTGGCATACGAGATCAGTCACCAACACCAAGCGACCTCTCCTCTACTCCTGCCTGATAACTGATTAAGCAATCTGGCCAAAGATTCATTCACTCTCAGTTTGTAAACATGAACGATTTGCAGCCTAATGAAAACCTGTTTCTCTCTTTTTCCATGACTCAACACTTCTAGACATTTGTGTAATATATGTATACACTTGGGCAAGTCTTTGTCCAGGTGAGGCTTTGTCTCCGTCAGTGTAGCTGGCAGAGTGATGGCCGGGAACACCTTGCTGCAAGACACGCTAAATAGTGCGTAATACAAGGTCCCCTGAGTACACTATATAACCATAACCACAACACGAGTGATATGATCTTGTACAATGTACTGTATGTGGGAACGAATGAAGATGAACCTATCAGAGCAGTAGGTATTTAATACTCCTTAAGTAGAGTTGACTGTGTAGGGATGATCGTTAAGTGGCATAAGGCACTAGAGCCTCAGCCGGGACACTACAGATCCGCCAGATACAGCTGCCTCCCTGCCCGGATTAACTGCGGCAGACATTACCGGCCGCATGAATATGAAGGAGATTACTGGTAGTACCGAGGCGCCGACCTCGCCACTCTCCGAGCCGAGTGGCTGGCCCCGCCAAGCCCTTGGCTGAATGGCTGGCCGGGCTGAGCCCCAGGCTGAGTGGCTGGCCGGGCTGAGCCCCAGGCTGAGTGGCTGGCTGCGCCAAGCTCTTGGCTGAATGGCTGGCCGGGCTGAACCCCAGGCTGAGTGGCTGGCCGCGCCAAGCCCCGGGCTGAGTGGCTGTCTGCGCCAAGCCCCAGGCTGAGTGGCTGTCTGCGCCAAGCCCCAGGCTGAGTGGCTGTCTGCGTCAAGCCCCGGGCTGAGTGGCTGTCTGCGCCAAGCCCCGGGCTGAGTGGCTGTCTGCGCCAAGCCCCAGGCTGAGTGGCTGTCTGCGCCAAGCCCCAGGCTGAGCGGCTGTCTGCGCCAAGCCCCAGGCTGAGTGGCTGTCTGCGTCAAGCCCCGGGCTGAGTGGCTGGCTGCGCCAAGCCCCAGGCTGAGTGGCTGTCTGCGCCAAGCCCCAGGCTGAGTGGCTGTCTGCGTCAAGCCCCGGGCTGAGTGGCTGTCTGCGCCAAGCCCCAGGCTGAGTGGCTGTCTGCGCCAAGCCCCGGGCTGAGTGGCTGTCTGCGCCAAGCCCCAGGCTGAGTGGCTGTCTGCGCCAAGCCCCAGGCTGAGTGGCTGTCTGCGTCAAGCCCCGGGCTGAGTGGCTGTCTGCGCCAAGCCCCAGGCTGAGTGGCTGTCTGCGTCAAGCCCCGGGCTGAGTGGCTGTCTGCGCCAAGCCCCAGGCTGAGTGGCTGTCTGCGCCAAGCCCCAGGCTGAGTGGCTGTCTGCGCCAAGCCCCAGGCTGAGTGGCTGTCTGCGCCAAGCCCCAGGCTGAGTGGCTGTCTGCGCCAAGCCCCGGGCTGAGTGGCTGGCTGCGCCAAGCCTCGGTCTCAGTTGAAGACATACTGTCAGCAATAAATGGAATTAGGATGAATGACAGGATAGGTCCTGATAAGTTTTATCCGAGGACAACGAAATAGGAGAGAAATAAGATGTTCAAGCCCTTGACTATTCTTTTCAGTAAGTCACTCGGCATAAGAAAAGTTCCAGATGAATGAAAGTTCGCCAATGTAACACCGATATTTAAAAAAGGTAATAAATCACGACCCGAAAAATGATCGTCCAATCAGCTTCACGTCTGTAGTTGAAAAGATTATGGAAATCATTAGAAACAAAATTGTAAACCATGTAGAGAACCACCATTTAATGAACGATTCTCACGATGGTTTTTAACGAAATCGCTCATATCTGACACATCTGCTTAATTTCTTTTATATAATAATCGACCTGTGTGACGAAAGTAAAACAAATGATGTCTTATCTTTAGATTCTCATAAAGTATTCGGTAAAATTCCACACGAAAAAGTTTCTACTAAGTTAAGTCACATGATACCGATGGAGTTGTACGTACGTGGATGGATCAGATATGGGTTAGCTGACCGTACACTTGTCATGGATGACCAACTCAGAACGGTTAGACGTGACGAGTGGCGTACCATAGGGATCAGCCTTGGGACTGGTTCTCTTATATACGTTAATGATATTGATAATATGCTGCGTCGTAAGATATCAAAAGTTTGGTCATCCGACCTGGAAAAAATAGAGAATGGAGAAAGAACAGCGTCGAGCTGCCAGATTGATTCCGTACTGAGAAACAAAAATTTTATGAGATCCGATCAAACGACTTGAACCTATTTAGGTTATAAAAGAGTAGGTTAAGAGGTGATGTGATATAGGGATTCAATATCATCAATGGCTTAGATAATCTTCATCTAACATGGCTTAGGTAATCCTGATCTAACAAGCCACTGGGCTCACTCTTGGTAATGGATACAAACTCGTGGGCAAACGTTTTATCTCGTATGAAATGAGGCACGTTTCTGTCTTTAAGATAGTCTACATATGGAATGATTTACCAGTGAGAGAGGATTAAAGTAGCATTGTAGAAACGTTTAAGAATAAACATTGTAAATGTCGCTTCAAGTCCACGACTAACATTTTTTCGTGTCTCCAAAGTCACACTGACAGCTTGCAATTTTCTCTCTATATGTGTTTTTTTACTTCTACCACACAAATGAAAGGACTCGGTGGTCCGTTTTTGTCTGAATATCCTTGTTTCCCTGGTGAAAAGTGGTTATGGATGATATTAAGTAGACATGGATAATATAAGGTAATAAGTAGTTTAGATTATGTAAGATAAGTAGTTATGGATAATGTAAAGTAAGAAGTAGTTATGGATAATGTACGGCAAGAAGTAGTCATAGGAAGTGTACAATAAGTATAATCAAGTACACAAATTTCCTTAGATTTCTTGTTAACCCTATTTCAAAGCCAACGAGAAATGTTCTAATCTTTGTTTCGCTGGGCAAGTTGTACGTGATGGTATATAGGGAGGAAGATAAGCACTGAACATATTGCTTCTGCACCTCAGACAGCCATAGCTATAAAATCGGTCTGCGGACCATCATGGAGGGATCATATTACACAAATGATGACCAAGATAGTTCATCTAAGATCTTATGCTCATACGCCAGTTAACCCCACCCTAAATAGCCGGTGAGACGCTTGTTGTGGAGTGTAAACTGATAAAGTTCCGAGATAAACCTTGGATTGCTTCTTAATGTGACGCCGCCCCACTGTCTCTGGTGCCTTACATGTGTGGCAGAGCCGCCGTTAAGGTGAGGCAGGTAAATCATCCCGTAATTGTCTGGCTGTAATAACCGTCAGGTCGTCAGCCGATGGTGGAGGTGAGTGGCCTCCGTCAGGAGGAGGGCTACACATGTACAGTCGCCTGTCAGGACTTAACAAGTCATACGAGAATATTCTCTGCGGGTTTGTGATGCTGGTATCGTCAACAACTTCGTTCGGGTGATAAGTCTGCATATTGAAACATTCTGAGACAATCTACGTTCCAGAGTTTAATGTTCAAGTCATAGGAACTCTGACTTAATTGGCTACAGACCAACTATAAGACAAACAACAACCATTTCTTCCACAGCTTCTTAGGATATATGTGCAACTGTCTGAAAATGGGATTAAAAAACACCATTGAGTAGAGATGGTGGAAAGAAGACCCACTGAAGGAGCGAAATCCGCGAAAGTTTCTTAAAAGACAGACAACTGAGTGTAGGAGTGAGAAAGTCGTGATCTGTAGCTAACAAATTCTTACAAGAAAGCTGTGAAACCCTGGCTTGCTTGATCAAGGAGACGTAACCCCGTAAGAACGATGGTATTTCCCTAGGGAATGATGAGCTGGTCTTTGACCTGACCTTGACCCTTTTGAATCAGGTTAAAAGTCAGTTCGTCATTCTTAGGGGTCATTCTGCTGCGCTCAAGGGCCCTAGTGTTATACTCAAGTTGATATATATATATATATATATATATATATATATATATATATATATATATATATATATATATATATATATATATATATATATATATACAAATATATATACAAATATATATATATATATATATATATATATATATATATATATATATATATATATATATATATATATATATATATATATATATATCTGTTTCCCATTTTAGAAAGTTAATACAAGGAGGGGAGGATTTCCGGCCCCCCGCTCCCGTCCCCTCTAGTCGCTTTCTACGACACGCGAGGAATACGTGGGAAGTATTCTTTCACCCCTATCCCCAGGGATAATATACATATATATATATACATATACACACACACACACATACACACACATACGCACATACCCACACACACACACACATACATATATATACATATGAAAAATGTAAGAAACAATTTAGAAACAAACTTTTAGCTTGAAATGAATGAAAAAAAATGAATGTCACATAATGGTTCAACCTCTGGCTATGGAAAAGGAAATGTACAATTTATTCACACAAACGTAAATAGCAGTTCTCATCAATTTCACCACTGTATCAATAAGCTTCAATGTCTAAGCTACATTTTTCTCCAACTTCACTATTTTCTTGTCAAAAACACCATGCATGAAAACTATCACTCCAGTAACACAACTATAAACATTTACTTCCCCTTTAAAAGTTCTGGGGAAGTCTGTCTCGATACACTGCGGCGAGGCGACGCGACGCTGACACAATCACTGTCACAAGGGAAGGAGTAGCAATACTCCTTAAACAGGAGTTGTGGGAGTATGTGATAGAATGTAAGAAAGTAAATTCTCGATTAATATGGGTAAAATTGAAAGTTGATGGAGAGAGGTGGGTGATTATTGGTGCATATGCACCTGGGCATGAGAAGAAAGATCATGAGAGGCAAGTGTTTTGGGAGCAGCTGAATGAGTGTGTTAGCGGTTTTGATGCACGAGACCGGGTTATAGTGATGGGTGATTTGAATGCAAAGGTGAGTAATGTGGCAGTTGAGGGAATAATTGGTATGCATGGGGTGTTCAGTGTTGTAAATGGAAATGGTGAAGAGCTTGTAGATTTATGTGCTGAAAAAGGACTGATGATTGGGAATACCTGGTTTAAAAAGCGAGATATACATAAGTATACTTATGTAAGTAGGAGAGATGGCCAGAGAGCGTTATTGGATTACGTGTTAATTGACAGGCGTGCGAAAGAGAGACTTTTGGATGTTAATGTGCTGAGAGGTGCAACTGGAGGGTTGTCTGATTATTATCTTGTGGAGGCTAAGGTGAAGATTAGTATGGGTTTTCAGAAAAGAGGAGTGAATGTTGGGGTGAAGAAGGTGGTGAGAATAAGTGAGCTTGGGAAGGAGACCTGTGTGGGGAAGTACCAGGAGAGACTGTGTACAGAATGGAAAAAGGTGAGAACAATGGAAGTAAGGGGAGTGGGGGAGGAATGGGATGTATTTAGGGAATCAGTGATGGATTGCGCAAAAGATGCTTGTGGCATGAGAAGAGTGGGAGGTGGGCTGTTTAGAAAGGGTAGTGAGTGGTGGGATGAAGAAGTAAGAGTATTAGTGAAAGAGAAGAGAGAGGCATTTGGACGATTTTTGCAGGGAAAAAATGCAATTGAGTGGGAGAAGTATAAAAGAAAGAGACAGGAGGTCAAGAGAAAGGTGCAAGAGGTGAAAAAAAGGGCAAATGAGAGTTGGGGTGAGAGACTATCAGTAAATTTTAGGGAGAATAAAAAGATGTTCTGGAAGGAGGTAAATAGGGTGCGTAAGACAAGGGAGCAAATGGGAACTTCAGTGAAGGGCGTAAATGGGGAGGTGATAACAAGTAGTGGTGATGTGAGAAGGAGATGGAATGAGTATTTTGAAGGTTTGTTGAATGTGTCTGATGACAGAGTGGCAGATATAGGGTGTTTTGGTCGAGGTGGTGTGCAAAGTGAGAGGGTTAGGGAAAATGATTTGGTAAACAGAGAAGAGGTAGTAAAAGCTTTGCGGAAGATGAAAGCCGGCAAGGCAGCAGGTTTGGATGGTATTGCAGTGGAATTTATTAAAAAAGGGGGTGACTGTATTGTTGACTGGTTGGTAAGGTTATTTAATGTATGTATGACTCATGGTGAGGTGCCTGAGGATTGGCGGAATGCGTGCATAGTGCCATTGTACAAAGGCAAAGGGGATAAGAGTGAGTGCTCAAATTACAGAGGTATAAGTTTGTTGAGTATTCCTGGTAAATTATATGGGAGGGTATTGATTGAGAGGGTGAAGGCATGTACAGAGCATCAGATTGGGGAAGAGCAGTGCGGTTTCAGAAGTGGTAGAGGATGTGTGGATCAGGTGTTTGCTTTGAAGAATGTATGTGAGAAATACTTAGAAAAGCAAATGGATTTGTATGTAGCATTTATGGATCTGGAGAAGGCATATGATAGAGTTGATAGAGATGCTCTGTGGAAGGTATTAAGAATATATGGTGTGGGAGGCAAGTTGTTAGAAGCAGTGAAAAGTTTTTATCGAGGATGTAAGGCATGTGTACGTGTAGGAAGAGAGGAAAGTGATTGGTTCTCAGTGAATGTAGGTTTGCGGCAGGGGTGTGTGATGTCTCCATGGTTGTTTAATTTGTTTATGGATGGGGTTGTTAGGGAGGTGAATGCAAGAGTCCTGGAAAGAGGGGCAAGTATGAAGTCTGTTGGGGATGAGAGAGCCTGGGAAGTGAGTCAGTTGTTGTTCGCTGATGATACAGCGCTGGTGGCTGATTCATGTGAGAAACTGCAGAAGCTGGTGACTGAGTTTGGTAAAGTGTGTGGAAGAAGAAAGTTAAGAGTAAATGTGAATAAGAGCAAGGTTATTAGGTACAGTAGGGTTGAGGGTCAAGTCAATTGGGAGGTAAGTTTGAATGGAGAAAAACTGGAGGAAGTGAAGTGTTTTAGATATCTGGGAGTGGATCTGTCAGCGGATGGAACCATGGAAGCGGAAGTGGATCATAGGGTGGGGGAGGGGGCGAAAATTTTGGGAGCCTTGAAAAATGTGTGGAAGTCGAGAACATTATCTCGGAAAGCAAAAATGGGTATGTTTGAAGGAATAGTGGTTCCAACAATGTTGTATGGTTGCGAGGCGTGGGCTATGGATAGAGTTGTGCGCAGGAGGATGGATGTGCTGGAAATGAGATGTTTGAGGACAATGTGTGGTGTGAGGTGGTTTGATCGAGTAAGTAACGTAAGGGTAAGAGAGATGTGTGGAAATAAAAAGAGCGTGGTTGAGAGAGCAGAAGAGGGTGTTTTGAAATGGTTTGGGCACATGGAGAGAATGAGTGAGGAAAGATTGACCAAGAGGATATATGTGTCGGAGGTGGAGGGAACGAGGAGAAGAGGGAGACCAAATTGGAGGTGGAAAGATGGAGTGAAAAAGATTTTGTGTGATCGGGGCCTGAACATGCAGGAGGGTGTAAGGAGGGCAAGGAATAGAGTGAATTGGAGCGATGTGGTATACAGGGGTTGACGTGCTGTCAGTGGAGTGAATCAAGGCATGTGAGGCGTCTGGGGTGGACCATGGAAAGCTGTGTAGGTATGTATACACGTGTGTGGACATGTGTATGTACATGTGTATGGGGGGGGGGGGGTTGGGCCATTTCTTTCGTCTGTTTCCTTGCGCTACCTCGCAGACGCGGGAGACAGCGACAAAGTATAAAAAAAAAAAAAAAAAAAAAAAAAATATATATATATATATTATTTATCTATTTATTTATTTATTTTGCTTTGTCGCTGTCTCCCGCGTTAGCGAGGTAACGCAAGGAAACAACGAAAGAATGGCCCAACCCACCCACATACACATGTATACACATACACGTCCACACACGCAAATATACATACCTATACATCTCAACGTATACATATATATACACACACAGACATATACACATATCCACATGTACGTAATTCATATTGTCTGCCTTTATTCATTCCCATTGCCACCCCGCCACACATTAAATAACAACCCCCTCCCCCCTTCTGTGCGCGAGGTAGCACTAGGAAAAGACAACAAAGGCCACATTCGTTCACACTCATATATATAAATATATATATATATATATATATATATATATATATATATATATATATATATATATATATATATATATATATATATATATATTATCCCTGGTGATAGGGAAGAAAGAATACTTCCCACGTATTCCCTGCGTGTCATAGAAGGCGACTAATAGGTGGGGAGCGGGGGGCTAGAAATCCTCCCCTATCGTTTTTTTTTTCAATTTTCCAAAAGAGGAAGCAGAGAAGGGGGCCAGGTGAGGATGTTCCCTCAAAGGCCCAGTCCTCTGTTCTTGGCCCTACCTCCCCTGATGATGTGATTATTACACGAAAGTGCACTTGGGAACTTACTGTGTTTCATTTTCCCCGTGGACTCATAGGAATATATTATATATATATATATATATATATATATATATATATATATATATATATATATATATATATATATATATATTTATATGCGAATAAGAGCAAGGTTATTAGGTACAGTAGGGTTGAGGGTCAAGTCAATTGGGAGGTAAGTTTAAATGGAGAAAAACTGGAGGAAGTGAAGTGATTTAGATATCTGGGAGTGGATTTGGCAGCGGATGGAACCATGGAAGCGGAAGTGAATCATAGGATGGGAGAAGGGGCGAAATTCTGGGAGCATTGAAGAATGTGTGGAAGTCAAGAACGTTATCTCGGAAAGCAAAAATGGGTATGTTTGAAGGAATAGTGGTTCCAACAATGATATATGGTTGAGACGCGTGGGCTACGGATAGAGTTGTGCACAGGAGGGTGGATGTGCAGGAAATGAGATGTTTGAGGACAATATGTGGTGTGAGGTGGTTTGATCGAGTAAGTAATAATAGGGTAAGAGAGATGTGTGGTAATAAAAAGAGTGTGGTTGAGAGAGCAGAAGAGGGTGTTTTGAAATGGTTTGGTCACATGCAGAGAATGAGTGGGGAAAGATTGACCAAGAGAATATATGTGTCAGAGGTGGAGGGAAGGAGGAGAAGTGGGAGACTAAATTGGAGGTGGAAAGATGGAGTGAGAAAGATTTTGAGTGATCGGGGCCTGAACATGCAGGAGGGTGAAAGGCGTGCAAGGAATAGAGTGAATTGGATCGATGTGGTATACCGGGGTCGACGTGCTGTCAATGGATTGACCCAGGGCATGTGAAGCGTCTGGGGTAAACCATGGAAAGTTCTGTGGGGCCTGGAGGTGGAAAGGGACCTGTGGTTTTGGTGCATTATTACATGACAGCTAGAGACTGAGTGTGAACGAATGGGGCCTTTGTTGTCTTTTTCTAGCGCTACCTTGCACACATAAGGGGGGAGGGGGTTGTTATTTCATGTGTGGCGAAGTGGCGATGGGAATGAATTAAAGGCAGACAGTATGAATTATGTACATGTGTATTTATGTGTATGTCTGTGTGTGTATATATACGTATACGTTGAGATGTATAGGTATATATATTTGCGTTTGTGGACGTGTATGTGTATACATGTGTATGTGGGTGGGTTGGGACATTCTTTCGTCTGTTTCCTTGCGCTACCTCGCTAACGCGGGAGACTGCGAGAAAGCAAAATGATAATGTATATATATTTTCTTTTTTTTCTTTTAAACTATTTGCCATTTCCCGCATTAGCGAGGTAGCGTTAAGAACAGACTACTGGGCCTTTTTTGGAATATCCTCACCTGGCCCCCTCTGTTCCTTCTTTTGGAAAATTAAAAAAAAGAAACGAGAGGGGGAGGATTATATATATATATATATATATATATATATATATATATATATATATATATATATATATATATATATATATATATATATATATATATATATATATATATATATATTTCTTCTTTTTCTTTCAAACTATTCGCCATTTCCCGCATTAGCGAGGTAGCGTTAAGAACAGAGGACTGGGCCTTTGAGGGAATATCCTCACCTGGCCCAATTCTCTGTTCCTTCTTTTGGAAAATTAAAAAAAACGAGAGGGGAGGATTTCCAGCCCCCCGCTCCCTCCCCTTTTAGTCGCCTTCTACGACACGCAGGGAATACGTGGGAAGTATTCTTTCTCCCCTATCCCCAGGGATAATGTATATATATATATATATATATATATATATATATATATATATATATATATATATATATATATATATATATATATATTATTCATTTATTTATTTTTATTTATTTATTTATATATCACCCTCCTGCGCACAACTCTATCCATAGCCCACGCCTCGCAACCATACAACATTGTTGGAACCACTATTCCTTCAAAAATACCCACTTCCACACATTCTTCAAGGCTCCCAGGATTTTCACCCCCTCCCCCACCCTATGATTCACTTCCGCTTCCATGGTTCCATCCGCTGCCAAATCCACTTCCAGATATCTAAAACACTTCACTTCCTCCAGTTTTTCTCCATTCAAACTTCCCTCCCAATTGACTTGACCCTCAACCCTACTGTACCTAATAACCTTGCTCTTATTCACATTTACTCTTAACTTTCTTCTTCCACACACTTTACCAAACTCAGTCACCAGCTTCTGCAGTTTCTCACATGAATCAGCCACCAGCGCTGTATTATCAGCGAACAACAACTGACTCACTTCCCAAGCTCTCTCATCCCCAACAGACTTCATACTTGCCCCTCTTTCCAAAACACTTGCATTCACCTACCTAACAACCCCATCCATAAACAAATTAAACAACCATGGAGACATCACACACCCCTGCCGTAAACCTACATTCACTGAGAACCAATCACTTTCCTCTCTTCCTACACGTACACATGCCTTACATCCTCGATAAAAACTTTTCACTGCTTCTAACAACTTGCCTCCCACACCATATATTCTTAATACCTTCCACAGAGCATCTCTATCAACTCTATCATATGCTTTCTCTTGATCGATAAATGCTACATACAAATCCATTTGCTTTTCCAAGTATTTCTCACATACATTCTTGAAAGCAAACATCTGATCGACACATCCTCTACCACTTCTGAAACCACACTGCTCTTCCTCAATCTGATGCTCTGTACATGCCTTCACCCTCTCAATGAATACCCTTCCATATAATTTACCAGGAATACTCAACAAACTTATACCTCTGTAATTTGAACACTCACTCTTATCCCCTTTGCCTTTGTACAATGGCACTATGTAAGCATTCCGCCAATCCTCAGGCACCTCACCATGAATCATACATACATTAAATAACCTTACCAATCAGTCAACAATACAGTCACCCCCTTTTTCAATAAATTCCACTGCAATACCATCCAAACCCGCTGCCTTGCCGGCTTTCATCTTTCGCAAAGCTTTTACTACCTCTTCCCTGTTTACCAAATCATTTTCCCTAACCCTTTCACCTTGCACACCACCTCGACCAAAACACCCTCTGTCTGCCACCCTATCATCAAACACATTCAACAAACCTTCAAAATATTCACTCCTTCTCCATCTCACATTACCACTACTTGTTATCACCTCCCCATTATCCCCCTTCACTGATGTTCCCATTTGTTTCCTTGTCTTACGCACTTTATTTACCTCCTTCCAAAACATCTTTTTATTCTCCCTAAAATTTAATGATACTCTCTCACCCCCAACTTTGCCCTCTTTTTCACCTCTTGCACCTTTCTCTTGACCTCCTGCCTCTTTCTTTTATTTCTCCCAGTCATTTGCATTATTTTCCTGCAAAAATCGTCCAAATGCCTCTCTCTTCTCTTTCACTAATAATCTTACTACTTCATCCCGCCACTCACTACCCTTTCTAATCTGCCCACCTCCCACGCTTCTCATGCCACAAGCATCTTTTGCGCAAGCCATCACTGCTTCCTTAAATACATCCCATTCCTCCCCCACTCCCCTTACCTCCTTTGTTCTCACCTTTTTCCATTCTGTATTCAGTCTCTCCTGGTACTTCCTCACACAAGTCTCCTTCCCAAGCTCACTTACTCTCATCACTCTTTTTACCCCAACATTCTTTCTTTTCTTTTGAAAACCTTGCTGTCTCCCGCGTTTGCGAGGTAGCGCAAGGAAACAGACGAAAGAAATGGCCCAACCCACCCCCATACACAATGTATATACATACACGTCCACACACGCAAATATACATACCTATACATCTCAATGTACACATATATATACACACACACAGACACATACATATATATACCCATGCACTCAATTCACACTGTCTGCCTTTATTCATTCCCATCGCCACCTCGCCACACATGGAATACCATCCCCCTCCCCCCTCATGTGTGCGAGTTAGCACTAGGAAAAGACAACAAAGGCCCCATTCGTTCACACTCAGTCTCTAGCTGTCATGCAATAATGCCCGAAACCACAGCTCCCTTTCCACATCCAGGCCCCACAGAACTTTCCATGGTTTACCCCAGACGCTTCACATGCCCTGATTCAATCCACTGACAGCACGTCAACCCCGGTATACCACATCGATCCAATTCACTCTATTCCTTGCCCGCCTTTCACCCTCCTGCATGTTCAGGCCCCGATCACACAAAATCTTTTTCACTCCATCTTTCCACCTCCAATTTGGTCTCCCACTTATCCTCGTTCTCTCCACCTCCGACATATAAATCCTCTATGTCAATCTTTCCTCACTCATTCTCTCCATGTGCCCAAACCATTTTAAAACACCCTCTTCTGCTCTCTCAACCACGCTCTTTTTATTTCCACACATCTCTCTTACCCTTACATTACTTGCTCGATCAAACCACCTCACACCACACATTGTCCTCAAACATCTCATTTCCAGCACATCCACCCTCCTGCGCACAACTCTATCCATAGCCCACGCCTCGCAACCATACAACATTGTTGGAACCACTATTCCTTCAAACATACCCATTTTTGCTTTCCGAGATAATGTTCTCGACTTCCACACATTCTTTAAGGCTCCCACGATTTTCGCCCCCTCCCCCACCCTATGATTCACTTCTGCTTCCATGGTTCCATCCGCTGCCAGATCCACTCCCAGATATCTAAAACACTTTACTTCCTCCAGTTTTTCTCCATTCAAACTTACCTCCCAATTGACTTGACCCTCAACCCTACTGTACCTAATAATCTTGCTCTTATTCACATTTACTCTTAACTTTCTTCTTTCACACACTTTACCAAACTCCTAGGACGCCATTTGGTAAACATATGATTGTTCAAAACATGTTTTGGACAATCACATGTTTACCAAATGGCGTCCTAGCTTCGCCTCTTCGATGTATATGAACTGAATGTTATATTTCTCTCTTGTGTCTCCCCTGATGATGTGATTATTACACGAAAGTGCACTTGGGAACTTTTCGTGTTTCATTTTCCCCGTGGACTCATAGGAATATATATATATATATATATAATATATATATATATATATATATATATATATATATATATATATATATATATATATATATTTATATGCGAATAAGAGCAAGGTTATTAGGTACAGTAGGGTTGAGGGTCAAGTCAATTGGGAGGTAAGTTTAAATGGAGAAAAACTGGAGGAAGTGAAGTGATTTAGATATCTGGGAGTGGATTTGGCAGCGGATGGAACCATGGAAGCGGAAGTGAATCATAGGATGGGAGAAGGGGCGAAATTCTGGGAGCATTGAAGAATGTGTGGAAGTCAAGAACGTTATCTCGGAAAGCAAAAATGGGTATGTTTGAAGGAATAGTGGTTCCAACAATGATATATGGTTGAGACGCGTGGGCTACGGATAGAGTTGTGCACAGGAGGGTGGATGTGCAGGAAATGAGATGTTTGAGGACAATATGTGGTGTGAGGTGGTTTGATCGAGTAAGTAATAATAGGGTAAGAGAGATGTGTGGTAATAAAAAGAGTGTGGTTGAGAGAGCAGAAGAGGGTGTTTTGAAATGGTTTGGTCACATGCAGAGAATGAGTGGGGAAAGATTGACCAAGAGAATATATGTGTCAGAGGTGGAGGGAAGGAGGAGAAGTGGGAGACTAAATTGGAGGTGGAAAGATGGAGTGAGAAAGATTTTGAGTGATCGGGGCCTGAACATGCAGGAGGGTGAAAGGCGTGCAAGGAATAGAGTGAATTGGATCGATGTGGTATACCGGGGTCGACGTGCTGTCAATGGATTGACCCAGGGCATGTGAAGCGTCTGGGGTAAACCATGGAAAGTTCTGTGGGGCCTGGAGGTGGAAAGGGACCTGTGGTTTTGGTGCATTATTACATGACAGCTAGAGACTGAGTGTGAACGAATGGGGCCTTTGTTGTCTTTTTCTAGCGCTACCTTGCACACATAAGGGGGGAGGGGGTTGTTATTTCATGTGTGGCGAAGTGGCGATGGGAATGAATTAAAGGCAGACAGTATGAATTATGTACATGTGTATTTATGTGTATGTCTGTGTGTGTATATATACGTATACGTTGAGATGTATAGGTATATATATTTGCGTTTGTGGACGTGTATGTGTATACATGTGTATGTGGGTGGGTTGGGACATTCTTTCGTCTGTTTCCTTGCGCTACCTCGCTAACGCGGGAGACTGCGAGAAAGCAAAATGATAATGTATATATATTTTCTTTTTTTTCTTTTAAACTATTTGCCATTTCCCGCATTAGCGAGGTAGCGTTAAGAACAGACTACTGGGCCTTTTTTGGAATATCCTCACCTGGCCCCCTCTGTTCCTTCTTTTGGAAAATTAAAAAAAAGAAACGAGAGGGGGAGGATTATATATATATATATATATATATATATATATATATATATATATATATATATATATATATATATATATATATATATATATATATATATATATATATATATATTTCTTCTTTTTCTTTCAAACTATTCGCCATTTCCCGCATTAGCGAGGTAGCGTTAAGAACAGAGGACTGGGCCTTTGAGGGAATATCCTCACCTGGCCCAATTCTCTGTTCCTTCTTTTGGAAAATTAAAAAAAACGAGAGGGGAGGATTTCCAGCCCCCCGCTCCCTCCCCTTTTAGTCGCCTTCTACGACACGCAGGGAATACGTGGGAAGTATTCTTTCTCCCCTATCCCCAGGGATAATGTATATATATATATATATATATATATATATATATATATATATATATATATATATATATATATATATATATATTATTCATTTATTTATTTTTATTTATTTATTTATATATCACCCTCCTGCGCACAACTCTATCCATAGCCCACGCCTCGCAACCATACAACATTGTTGGAACCACTATTCCTTCAAAAATACCCACTTCCACACATTCTTCAAGGCTCCCAGGATTTTCACCCCCTCCCCCACCCTATGATTCACTTCCGCTTCCATGGTTCCATCCGCTGCCAAATCCACTTCCAGATATCTAAAACACTTCACTTCCTCCAGTTTTTCTCCATTCAAACTTCCCTCCCAATTGACTTGACCCTCAACCCTACTGTACCTAATAACCTTGCTCTTATTCACATTTACTCTTAACTTTCTTCTTCCACACACTTTACCAAACTCAGTCACCAGCTTCTGCAGTTTCTCACATGAATCAGCCACCAGCGCTGTATTATCAGCGAACAACAACTGACTCACTTCCCAAGCTCTCTCATCCCCAACAGACTTCATACTTGCCCCTCTTTCCAAAACACTTGCATTCACCTACCTAACAACCCCATCCATAAACAAATTAAACAACCATGGAGACATCACACACCCCTGCCGTAAACCTACATTCACTGAGAACCAATCACTTTCCTCTCTTCCTACACGTACACATGCCTTACATCCTCGATAAAAACTTTTCACTGCTTCTAACAACTTGCCTCCCACACCATATATTCTTAATACCTTCCACAGAGCATCTCTATCAACTCTATCATATGCTTTCTCTTGATCGATAAATGCTACATACAAATCCATTTGCTTTTCCAAGTATTTCTCACATACATTCTTGAAAGCAAACATCTGATCGACACATCCTCTACCACTTCTGAAACCACACTGCTCTTCCTCAATCTGATGCTCTGTACATGCCTTCACCCTCTCAATGAATACCCTTCCATATAATTTACCAGGAATACTCAACAAACTTATACCTCTGTAATTTGAACACTCACTCTTATCCCCTTTGCCTTTGTACAATGGCACTATGTAAGCATTCCGCCAATCCTCAGGCACCTCACCATGAATCATACATACATTAAATAACCTTACCAATCAGTCAACAATACAGTCACCCCCTTTTTCAATAAATTCCACTGCAATACCATCCAAACCCGCTGCCTTGCCGGCTTTCATCTTTCGCAAAGCTTTTACTACCTCTTCCCTGTTTACCAAATCATTTTCCCTAACCCTTTCACCTTGCACACCACCTCGACCAAAACACCCTCTGTCTGCCACCCTATCATCAAACACATTCAACAAACCTTCAAAATATTCACTCCTTCTCCATCTCACATTACCACTACTTGTTATCACCTCCCCATTATCCCCCTTCACTGATGTTCCCATTTGTTTCCTTGTCTTACGCACTTTATTTACCTCCTTCCAAAACATCTTTTTATTCTCCCTAAAATTTAATGATACTCTCTCACCCCCAACTTTGCCCTCTTTTTCACCTCTTGCACCTTTCTCTTGACCTCCTGCCTCTTTCTTTTATTTCTCCCAGTCATTTGCATTATTTTCCTGCAAAAATCGTCCAAATGCCTCTCTCTTCTCTTTCACTAATAATCTTACTACTTCATCCCGCCACTCACTACCCTTTCTAATCTGCCCACCTCCCACGCTTCTCATGCCACAAGCATCTTTTGCGCAAGCCATCACTGCTTCCTTAAATACATCCCATTCCTCCCCCACTCCCCTTACCTCCTTTGTTCTCACCTTTTTCCATTCTGTATTCAGTCTCTCCTGGTACTTCCTCACACAAGTCTCCTTCCCAAGCTCACTTACTCTCATCACTCTTTTTACCCCAACATTCTTTCTTTTCTTTTGAAAACCTTGCTGTCTCCCGCGTTTGCGAGGTAGCGCAAGGAAACAGACGAAAGAAATGGCCCAACCCACCCCCATACACAATGTATATACATACACGTCCACACACGCAAATATACATACCTATACATCTCAATGTACACATATATATACACACACACAGACACATACATATATATACCCATGCACTCAATTCACACTGTCTGCCTTTATTCATTCCCATCGCCACCTCGCCACACATGGAATACCATCCCCCTCCCCCCTCATGTGTGCGAGTTAGCACTAGGAAAAGACAACAAAGGCCCCATTCGTTCACACTCAGTCTCTAGCTGTCATGCAATAATGCCCGAAACCACAGCTCCCTTTCCACATCCAGGCCCCACAGAACTTTCCATGGTTTACCCCAGACGCTTCACATGCCCTGATTCAATCCACTGACAGCACGTCAACCCCGGTATACCACATCGATCCAATTCACTCTATTCCTTGCCCGCCTTTCACCCTCCTGCATGTTCAGGCCCCGATCACACAAAATCTTTTTCACTCCATCTTTCCACCTCCAATTTGGTCTCCCACTTATCCTCGTTCTCTCCACCTCCGACATATAAATCCTCTATGTCAATCTTTCCTCACTCATTCTCTCCATGTGCCCAAACCATTTTAAAACACCCTCTTCTGCTCTCTCAACCACGCTCTTTTTATTTCCACACATCTCTCTTACCCTTACATTACTTGCTCGATCAAACCACCTCACACCACACATTGTCCTCAAACATCTCATTTCCAGCACATCCACCCTCCTGCGCACAACTCTATCCATAGCCCACGCCTCGCAACCATACAACATTGTTGGAACCACTATTCCTTCAAACATACCCATTTTTGCTTTCCGAGATAATGTTCTCGACTTCCACACATTCTTTAAGGCTCCCACGATTTTCGCCCCCTCCCCCACCCTATGATTCACTTCTGCTTCCATGGTTCCATCCGCTGCCAGATCCACTCCCAGATATCTAAAACACTTTACTTCCTCCAGTTTTTCTCCATTCAAACTTACCTCCCAATTGACTTGACCCTCAACCCTACTGTACCTAATAATCTTGCTCTTATTCACATTTACTCTTAACTTTCTTCTTTCACACACTTTACCAAACTCCTAGGACGCCATTTGGTAAACATATGATTGTTCAAAACATGTTTTGGACAATCACATGTTTACCAAATGGCGTCCTAGCTTCGCCTCTTCGATGTATATGAACTGAATGTTATATTTCTCTCTTGTGTCTCCCCTGATGATGTGATTATTACACGAAAGTGCACTTGGGAACTTTTCGTGTTTCATTTTCCCCGTGGACTCATAGGAATATATATATATATATAGATAGATAGATAGATAGATAGATATTTCATTTATATTCTCCATTTCCCGCATTAGAGAGGTAGCGTTATGAACAGAGGACTGAGCCTTAGAGGAAATATCCTCACTTGGCCCCTTCTTTGTTCCTTCTTTAGGCAGGAAATCTAAAAATTGAGAGGGGGGGGGGGTGATTTCCAGCCCCAACTCCGCTCCCTCTCATTTTAGTCGCCTTATACGTCACACAGGGAATATTTGGGAAGTATTCTTTCTCCTATATTCCCAGGGATAATATATATATATATATATATATATATATATATATATATATATATATATATATATATATATATATATATATGTTCATATATATATCATTTCTTGATCATACTTGATTGGCGTTTCGTGCGTCAGCAAGGTATTGGCAGAAAACATACGAAGAAAAACCCATCCACTCATACGCACTCATATACGCCCATACACATACATATGCACATATACATATCCATATCAACATATACACATATACATACACACACAGACATATACATATATACACATGTACATATTCAAACTCTCTTGCCTTCATCCATTCTTGGCCCCACCCAGCCCCACGGTAATGAGCATCGTCACCCGCTGCATCAGCGAGGTAGCGCAAGGAAAAACAGACAAAAAAGGCCACATTCATTCACTAAGTCTTTAGCTGTCATGTGTAATGCACCGAAACGTAAAATTCATATCAACATCCAGGCCCCACGGACCTTTCCATGGTTTCCCCCAGACTTTTCACATGCCATAGTTCAATCCATTGACAGCACATCAACCCCGGTATACCACATACTTCCAATTCACTCTATTCCTTGAACGCCTCTCACCTTCCTGCATGTTCAGGCCCTGATCGCTCAAAATCTTTTTCACTCCATCCGTTCCACCTCCAATTTGGTCTCCCGCTTCTTGTTCCCTCCACCTTTGACACACATCCTCTTTATGAACATTTACTCATCATCTCCATATATCCAAACCATTTCAACACACCCTCTTCTGCTCTCTCAACCACACTCTTTTTATTACCACACATCTCTCTTACCCTTTCATTACTTACCCGATCAAGCCACCTCACACCACATATTTTTTTCAAATATTTCATTTCCAACACATCAACCCTCCTCCGCACAACCCTATCTATAGCCTATGCCTCGCAACAATATATGATATTGTTGGAACTACTATTCCTTCAAACATATCCATTTTTGCACTCCGAGATAACGTTCTTTCATTCCACACATTCTTTCTTGCTCCCAGAACCTTCGCCCCCTCCCCCACCCTATTACTCACTTCCACTCCCGTGGTTCCATTCGCTGCTAACTCACATCCCAACTAACTTGCTCTCAACTCTGCGGAATCTGATATCGTTGCTCCTATTCAAATTTACTCTAAGTTTCTCTTTTCACACACTTTTCGAAGCTCATTCACCAACTTCTGCCGTTTCTCACTCCAGTCAGCCAGCAGTGCTGTATCATCAGCGAACAAGAACTGACTCACTTCCCAGGCCTTCTAATCCCCAACAGACTGCATAATCGCCGCCCCCCTCCAAAACTCTTGCATTTACCTCCCTAACCACCTCATCCATAAACAAATTAAACAACCATGGGGACATCTCACACCCTTGCCGCAGACCGACACTCGCTGAGAGCCAACCATTGTCCTCTCTTCCTACTCGTACACATGCTTTGTACCCTTGATAAAAACTTCTCACTGCTTTTAGCAGCTAACCTCCAACACCGTATTCCCTTAAGACTTTCCACAAAGCATCTCTATCAACCCTCGTATATTCTTTCTCCAGATTCATAAATGCCACATACAAATCCATTTGTTTCTTTAAGTATTTCTCAAACACAATTCTTCAAAGCAAACACCTGATCCACACATCCTCTACCACTTCTGAAACCACACTGCTCCTCCTCAGTCTAATGCTATATACATGTCTTCACCATCTCAATCAGTACCCTACCATACAGTTTTTCCGGAATACTCAACAAACTTATGCCTTTTTAGTTTGAACACTTACCTTTACCCCCTTTGCCCTTGTACACTGGCACAATATATGCATTACGGAAATCCTCAGGCACTTCACCATGATCCATACATACATTTGATATCCTTACCAACCAATAAACAGCACATTCATCCCCTTTCTTAATAAGTTTAAATGCAATACCATCCAAACCCGCCGCCTTGCCCGATTTCATCTTCTGCAAGGCTTTCACCACCTCTTCTCTTTTCACCATACCCCTCTCCCTGACTCGCACGCCACCCCGACCAAAACACCCTACATCTGCCACTCTGCCTTCAACAAATTATCAAAATATTCACTTCATCTCCTCCTCACTTCATCACTACCTGTTATCACTTAACCCCTTGCCCCCTTCACCAATGTTCCCATTTGCTATGTCTTACGCACGTTATTTACCTCCTTCCAATGCTTCTATCTATTCTCCCTAAATTTTAAAGATACTCTCTCACCTCAACTCTCATTTGCCTTCTTTTTCAACCCTTACATCTTCCTCTTGACCTCCTGTTGCTTTATTTTATAATTCTCCCAGTCATTTGCACTCCTTCCTTGTAAGTATCGTCCAAACGCCTCTCGTTTCTCTTTCACTAACAACTTTACTTCTTCATCCCTCTGCTCTCTACTCTTTCTATTCTGGCCACCTCTCACCTTTCTCATGCCACATTCATGTTTTGCACGTGCCATCGCTGCATCCCTAAATACATCCCATTCCTCTCCCAGTCTTCTCATGTCATTTGCTCTCACCTTTTCCTATTCTACAATCAATCTCTCCTGGTTCTTCCTCACTCAAGTCTCCTTTCTAATCTCACTTACTCTAACAACTCTCTTCTCCCAACATTTTCTCTTCTTTTTTGAAAACCTCTACAAATCTTCACTTTCGTCTCCACATGATAGTGATCAGACGTCTCACCAGTTGCCCTTCTCAGCACATTTACATCCATGAAAACAAAAGTGAGTCACAGGGTGTGGCAGGACGCGAAGGCTCTAGGAGCAATGAAGAATGTGTGGAAGGAGAGAATGTTATTTCAGAGAGCAAAAATGGGTATGTTTGAATGAATAGTAGTTCAACAACATCATATGGTTGGGAGACTTGGGCTATAGAAAGGGTTGTACGGAGGAGGGTGGATGTGTTGGAAATGAAATGCTTGAGGACAATATGTGATGTGAGGTGGTTTGATCGAGTGAGTAATGAAAGGGTAAGAGATATGTGTAGAAATAAAAAGAGTATGGTTGAGAGAGAAAAAGAGGGTGTGTTGAAACGGTTTTGACATGGGGAGAGAATGAGTGAGGAAAGGTTGACACAGTGGATGTATGTGTCAAAGGTGGAAGGAGCAAGGAGAAGCAGGTGACCAAATTGGAGGTGGAAGGATGGAGTGAAAAAGATTTTGAACGATTGGGCCCTGATCATACAGGAGGGCGAGAGGCGTGCAAGGATGTGGTATACCGGGGTTGACGTCCTGTCAATGAACTAAACCAGGGCATGTGAAACGTCTTGGATAAACCATGGAAAGGTCTGCGGGGCCTGAATGTGGATAGGGACCTATGGTTTCGGTGCATTACACATGACAACTAGAGACTGAATGTTAACGAATGTGGCCTTTCTTGTCTGTTTTCCTGGCGCTACCTCATTGAAGCAGGGCGTAGCGATGCTGTTTCATGTGGGATGGAGTGGCGCAAGGAATGGATGAAGGCAAGTAAGTATGAATATGTTCATGTATACATATATAAATATCATTTTATCATTTTTTTATCTTGCTTTGTCGCTGTCTCCCGCGTTAGCGAGGTAGCTCAAGGAAACAGACGAAAGAATGGCCCAACCCACCCACATACACATGTAAATACATACACGTCCACACACGCAAATATACATACCTATACATCTCAATGTATACATAGATATACACACACAGACATATACATATATACACATGTACATAATTCATACTGTCTGCCTTTATTCATTCCCATCGCCACCTCGCCACTCATGGAATAACAACCCCCTTCCCTATCATGTGTGCGAGGTAGCGCTAGGAAAAGACAACAAAGGCCCCATTCGTTCACACTCAGTCTCTAGCTGTCATGTAATAATGCACCGAAACCACAGCTCCCTTACCACATCCAGGCCCCACAAAACTTTCCATGGTTTACCACAGACGCTTCGTATGCCCTGGTTCAATCCATTGACAGCACGTCGACCCCGGTATACCACATCGTTCCAATTCACTGTACTCCTTGCACGCCTTTCACCCTCCTGCATGTTCAGGCCCCGATCACTCAAAATCTTTTTCACTCCATCTTTCCACCTCCAGTTTGGTCTCCCACTTCTCGTTCCCTCTACCTCTGACACATATATCCTCTTTGTCAATCTTTCCTCACTCATTCTCTGCATGTGACCAAACCATTTCAAAACACCCTCTTCTGCTCTCTCAACCACACTCTTTTTATTACCACACATCTCTCTTACCCTATTATTACTTACTCGATCAAACCACCTCACACCACATATTGTCCTCAAACATCTCATTTCCAGCACATCCACCCTCCTTCGCACAACTCTATCCATAGCCCGCGCCTCGCAACCATACAACAATGTTGAAACAACTATTCCTTCAAACATACCCATTTTTGCTTTCCAAGATAACGTTCTCGACTTCCACACATTTTTCAACGCTCCCAGAACTTTCGCCCCTTCCCAACCTTATTATTCACTTCTGCTTCCATGGTTCCACCCGCTGCCAAATCCACTCCCAAATATCTAAGACACTTCACTTCCTCCAGTTTTTCTCCATTAAAACTTACCTCCCAACTGACTTGTCCCTCAACCCTACTGTACCTAATAACCTTGCTCTTATTCACATTTACTGTTAACTTTCTTCTTTCACACACTTTACCAAACTCAGTCACCAGCTTCTGCAGTTTCTCACCCGAATCATCCACCAGCGCTGTATCATCAGCGAAGAACAACTGACTCACTTCCCAAGCTCTCTCATCCACAACAGACTGCATACGTGCCCCTCTTTCCAAAACTCTTGCATTCACCTCCCTAACAACCCCATCCATAAAGAAATTTAGCAACCATGGAGACATCACGCACCCCTGCAGCAAACCAACATTCACTGAGAACCAATCACCTTCCCCTCTTCCTACACGTACCCATGCCTTACATCCTCGATAAAAACTTTTCACTGCTTCCAACAACTCGCCTCCCACACCATATATTCTTAACACCTTCCACAGAGCATCTCTATCAACTCTATCATATGCCCTGGCCAGATCCATAAATGCTATATACAAATCCATTTGCTTTTCTAAGTATTTCTAATATACCTTCTTCAAAGCAAACACCTGATCCACACATCTTCTACCACTTCTGAAACCTCATTGCTCTTCCCCATCTGATGCTCTGTACATGCCTTCAACCTCTCAATCAATACCCTCCCATATAATTTCCCGGGAATACTCAACAAACTTATACCTCTGTAATTTGAGCACTCACTTTTATCCCCTTTGCCTTTGAACAGTGGCACTATGCAAGCATTCCTCCAATCCTCAGGCACCTCACCATGAGTCATACATACATTAAATAACCTTACCAACCAGTCAACAATACAGTCACCCCCTTTTTTAATAAATTCCAGTGCAATACCAACCAAACCCGCTGCCTTGCCGGCTTTCATCTTCCTCAAAGCTTTTACTACGTCTTCTCTATTTATCAAATCATTCTCCCTGACCCTCTCACTTTGCACACCACCTCGACCAAAGCACCCTATGTCTGCCACTCTATCATCAAACACTTTCAGCAAACCTTCAAAATACTCACTCCATCTCCTTCTCACATCACCACTACTTGTTATCACCTCCCCATTTGTCCCCTTCACTGATGTTCCCATTTGTTCCCTTGTCTTACGCACTTTAATTGTCTCCTTCCAAAACATCTTTTTATTCTCCTTAAAATTTAATGATACACTCTCTCACCCCAACTCTCATTTGCCCTCTTTTTCGCCTCTTGCATCTTTCTCTTGACCTCCTGCCTCTTTCTTTTAATACATCTCCCAGTCATTTGCATTATTACCCTGCAAAAATCGTCCAAATGCTTCTCTCTTCTCTCTCACTAATAATTCTACCTCTTCATCCCACCAATCACTACCCTTTCTAATCTGCCCACCTCCCAAGCTTCTCATGCCACAAGCATCTTTTGCATAAGCCACCACTGCATCCCTAAATACATCCCATTCCTCCCCCACTCCCCTTACATCCTTTGTTCTCACCTTTTTTCCATTCTGTACTCAGTCTTTCATGGTATTTCCTCACACAAGTCTCCTTCCTAAGCTCACTTACTCTCAGCACTCTCTTCACCCCAACATTCTCTCTTCTTTTCTGAAAACCTTTACAAATCTTCACCTTCGCCTCCACAAGATAATGATCAGACATCCCTCCAGTTACACCTCTCAGCATATTAACATCCAAGTCTCTCTTTCGCGCGCCTATCAATTAACACGTAATCCAATAATGCTCTCTGGCCATCTCTCCTACTTACATACGTATACTTATGTATATCTCTCTTTTTAAACCAGGTATTCCGAATCACCAGCCCTTTTTCAGCACATAAATCTACAAGCTCTTCACCATTTCCATTTACAACACTGAACACCCCATGTACACCAATTATTCCCTCAACTGCCACATTACTCACCTTTGCATTCAAATCACCCATCACTATAACCCGGTCTCGTGTATCAAAACTACTAACACACACACTCAGCTGCTCCCAAAACACTTGCCTCTCATGATCTTTCTTCTCATGCCCAGGTGCATATGCGCCGATAAACACCCATCTCTCTCCATCCACTCTCAGTTTTACCCATATCAATCTAGAATTTACTTTCTTGCACTCTATCACATACTCCCACCACCCCTGTTTCAGGAGTAGTGCTACTCCTTCCCTTGCTCTTGTCCTCTCACTAACCCCTGACTTTACTCCAAAAATCATTCCCAAACCACTCTTCCCCTTTACCCTTGAGCTTCGTTTCACTCAGAGCCAAAACATCCAGGTTCCTTTCCTCAAACATACTACCTATCTCTCCTTTTTTCTCATCTTGGTTACATCCACACACATTTAGACCCCCCAATCTGAGCCTTCGAGGAGGATGAACACTTCTTTTTCTGTTTCTCCATTGAAAGGTTAAAATGCAATGAAGGGAGCGTTTCTAGTCCCCAGCTCCCGTCCTCTTTAGTCGCCTTCTACGACACGTGAGGAATGTGTAGGAAGTATTCTTTCTCCCCTATCCCCGGGTATAGGGGAGAAATATATATATATATATATATATATATATATATACATATATATATATATATATATATATATATATATATATATATATATATATATATATATATATATATATATATATATATATATATATATATATATATATATATGGTAAATTATATGGGAGGGTATTGATTGAGAGGGTGAAGGCATGTGCAGAGCATCAGATTGAGGAAGAGCAGTGTGGTTTCAGAAGTGGTAGAGGATGTGTGGATCAGGTGTTTGCTTTGAAGAATGTATGTGAGAAATACTTAGAAAAGCAAATGGATTTTTATGTAGCATTTATGGATCTGGAGAAGGCATATGATAGAGTTGATAGAGATGCTCTGTGGAAGGTATTAAGAATATATGGTGTGGGAGGCAAGTTGTTAGAAGCAGTGAACAGTTTTTATCGAGGATGTAAGGCATGTGTACGTGTAGGAAGAGAGGAAAGTGATCGGTTCTCAGTGAATGTAGGTTTGCGGTAGGGGTGTGTGATGTCTCCATGGTTGTTTAATTTGTTTATGGACGGGGTTGTTAGGGAGGTGAATGCAAGAGTTTTGGAAAGAGGGGCAAGTATGAAGTCTGTTAGGGATGAGAGAGCTTGGGAAGTGAGTCAGTTGTTGTTCGCTGATGATACAGCGCTGGTGGCTGATTCATGTGAGAAACTGCAGAAGCTGGTGACTGAGTTTGGTAAAGTGTGTGAAAGAAGAAAGTTAAGAGTAAATGTGAATAAGAGCAAGGTTATCGGGTACAGTAGGGTTGAGGGTCAAGTCAAATGGGAGGTAAGTTTGAATGGAGAAAAACTGGAGGAAGTAAAGTGTTTTAGATATGTGGGAGTGGATCTGGCAGCGGATGGAACCATGGAAGCGGAAGTGGATCATAGGGTGGGGGAGGGGGCGAAAATTCTTGGAGCCTTAAAGAATGTGTGGAAGTCGAGAACATTATCTCGGAAAGCAAAAATGGGTATGTTTGAAGGAATAGTGGTTCCAACAATGTTGTATGGTTGCGAGGGGTGGGCTATGGATAGAGTTGTGCGCAGGAGGATGGATGTGCTGGAAATGAGATGTTTGAGGACAATGTGTGGTGAGGTGGTTTGATCGAGTAAGTAACGTAAGGGTAAGAGAGATGTGTGGAAATAAAAAGAGCGTGGTTGAGAGAGCAGAAGAGGGTGTTTTGAAATGGTTTGGGCACATGGAGAGAATGAGTGAGGAAAGATTGACCAAGAGGATATATGTGTCGGAGGTGGAGGGAACGAGAAGTGGGAGACCAAATTGCAGGTGGAAAGATGGAGTGAAAAAGATTTTGTGTGATCGGGGCCTGAATATGCAGGAGGGTGAAAGGAGGGCAAGGAATAGAGTGAATTGGATCGATGTGGTATACCGGGGTTGACGTGCTGTCAGTGGATTGAATCAGGGTATGTGAAGCGTCTGGGGTAAACCATGGAAAGCTGTGTAGGTATGTATATTTGCGTGTGTGGACGTATGTATGTACATGTGTATGGGGGTGGGTTGGGCCATATCTTTCGTCTGTTTCCTTGCGCTACCTCGCAAACGCGGGAGACAGCGACAAAGCAAAAAAAAAAAAAAAAGAAAAAAAAAAAAATATATATATATATATATATATATATATATATATATATATATATATGAGAGAGAGAGAGAGAGAGAGAGAGAGAGAGAGAGAGAGAGAGAGAGAGAGAGAGAGAGAGAGAGATAGCTACTGTGGATTCATCTCACCGTTTATCATGTCCAGAGACATCAATTTCCTCTCACTGACACTAGAGAGTTTGCTTACAATTCTGATACTTTGTATAGATATTATTGTCACTAAGTTACTGTCGCGTCGTGCTCGATTACTTCTTGTGTTGTGTGTATTACCTTGTGGTGCAGTCACTTATCATGACTAACATATTTTTACGGGAGTCATGTGTAGTTGCCATTGGCATATCCAAAGCTTTTGATGAGTTGTGATATCCGGGTCTACCCTCTAAGTTTCCCTCCTTTGCCTTCCCTCCATCACTTTTCTTTATATCTACCTTCTGCTCTGGCCGATCTATCAATGTGGTTGTGGATGGATCAGCCTTTCACCTTTACTCCATTAACGGCAGCGTCCCTCAAGGTTATGTCTTATCCCCTACACCTTTGCTTCATTTTTACAACGATTTCCTGTCCTTCACAAAAGATAAATGCACTCATACGCTGACGACATTACTACATTCATCCACATCTTTCAATTCTGCTTCTTCCTCTCGCACTCGATCTGCATCTCGTCTTGACACAACTTCCTCAATAAACTCAGACTTGGACAGGACATCTCAGTGGGATAGACGAAATCTAGTTAAGTTTAATGCCTCCAAGATCTAGTTTTTACCCAACTCTCTATCGAAAACTCGCTCTTGTGTCTCTCCTTTGACGGTTCTGTATTTCCACCTCTTGTTTCAATGAACATACTTGGTATTATTGTAACATCCACTCCTTTCTTGGAAATCCCACATTATGGGAATAGCTAAGTCTGCCTCTGTGAAAATGAGTTTCCTGTTTAGATGTCGAAACTTCTTTTCTTCTGAACAGTTGCACCATTTATACAAAGGGTTGGCTCTAGCTCTGCATTCTTACTTGACGGAGTTGAGACGAAAGCGGTTTGACCAATGAACTGTCCTAGACTAATTTCAGACTTGACTCTCTTTCCCTCCTCCGCAATGTTGGTTCACTTTCTTCTATAAGAATTACTTTGGTTTTTGCTCCCGAGAGCTGGCTGCTTGTGTGCCCCCACCGCTAGCTAGACCACGCAGTACTCGGCAAACTGCTGCGTCACATGATTACTGTGTGGCCATAGTCAACTCAAGAGTGGGCCGTTTTGATAACTGCTTCTTTCCCTACACGTCGAAACTTTGGAACTCTCTAAATTCACATGTCTTTCCCAATAACTCTGACCTGGCACATTTCAAAAGACAGGTCTTTCACTCCCTGCAAAATTTGTAAATACTTTCCCTTGTCTTTTTCATAAGCATCTCGATATTTCAGTTAAGATCTGGCCTTGATGTGGACTTTTGTTCCTGACTGGAGCCTTCAACATAAAAACAAGGTAGCAAAAAAAATCACCATTAGAATACTTCTGCCTGGGCTGCCCCTCTCCCGCAGCTTTTGGAGTTAAGGTGTCGTAAATCTTCCCTGCCGACTCTAAGGATAGCTTAAGTAAACCACACAATAAGTCATAAATCACCTCTCTATATACAGGATCTCGATTACACTGTGATGTCTTTACAGCATACTATTATACCAAGAAATGTAATCAGAAACCTTCTATAATCGTATCGTGGAATCGTTATTTTTATGACTGAGGATAAAATTTTAAGATGGACGGGATCTCTGCAGATAGTCTCATCTTCTTGTGGATTGTGGTCATAAAGAGGATGAAGAGATCCTTACTTGGCTGCCAGGTCAGTTTGGGAGGAGCTTCCAGCTTGGTTCTTAGCTCTCGCTTATTCCTGTGTTACGCTGTTATGGTATTACAGAGGTGAGTATGTCCTAATGTGTAATTATCTATTTTAATTACTTATAATATCTGTACTGTATCCCGCCTCAACAGGTAAGGTGCCTAACCAAACCCCAACTCCTAGCGAGGGATCTGGTGAGTCCCACCCGCATGGCAAGGGCCTGAGTGACCATAAGATCCAGGGCCGGATGAAGAAACTAAAATCTCCGTTCAAGGAAACTCTCTATGAAAAGAATAAAAGCATTCTAAGAGGATGTCACAGTCATTAAGGCAATTAAGTCCAATTGCTGTTACGTTCTTGATAAAGTGAATGATGGGATCAAAGTCTTAGGCGGTTGTACCACGGACAGTCAATAGTACGGCTCTTGAACGAGAGTATAAGATCTTCTCTTGGAATATCTTTAATCTTATAATAAGGATTAACAACGTAACTTACTATGCCCAACATAATTCACCCGACATAATCTGCTTTTAGGAACCATCTCCCTAACGCGCCATCCCTAAACTTACAATATATTAGAATTCATTTGTTTCAAGAACACCAAAGGAAATGGTTATGTGGCCCATGTCCACAATAGCATCCCTCATGATCTCATTCATGAACCTGACTCCCCTGATGACCTTTATCAACTTTTCAGAGTTATCATGAACAGTGGTCATCTTATACATTTGTAATACTTGTATTAGATCAGATTAACTTGACTGTTCACAACTTCCCGCACCCAGATATAACGAACTCATCTGTATAGAGAGCCTCCAACTCTCGCCACCCTGCCCTTAGGGACACCACAACCAGTCAGAGTGTGGCCCACACCCTGTCATTCATCAGTGATCACTGCCTCATCCACTATCCAACATCTGAACCTGCATTTACCCTCTTAAGTTCTCTTGGCAGTTTATCATCCTCCGGCGACATCTTTAACAACAGTTCAAGCGGTTTGTCAAGTGTCTCTGTACATGTGGTGAAAATTCATCTTGACAATGAATCTCATACGAGTCAAGGAGATTTTGTAGTCTTTTAATGTCTGTCTTACATATATATTTTCCTTCTAAATCCTCCTCCTCCTTCTATCTCAGTGGTGCTATAATGCTATAGTCTTTTCCTGCGGAAACACCTTTTGTTCATCATTCAGATCCTTGCATATGTTTATATATATTCCTCTAAAACTCAGAATCCCTCACCCTAATTAGCTGATCTTTAACTGGCAATTTACTAGATAAATTTTACAGAAAGGTTACTGATTATTCTCCTGCCTTGTCCACAGTATCTTTTCGAAGTTTCTCTCTTCCCCTCTTCTGTTCCTGCTGTACTCAGTCCTTATATTCTTATACATTCCATATGCTGGTTGGCTGCAGTGATTCATTTATTGTTTCCATAATGCGTCCATAAGGTTCTCTTCCTGTTTTTCTTCACGGCAGCAGAACTGAAGATGAAGTTCATCTGGACCTTGGCGGGGAGATAACAGTGGCCTTGGTGCTCTGTTCTGTTGTGTGTGTGTGTGTGTGTGTGTGTGTGTGTGTGTGTGTGTGTGTGTGTGTGTGTAATTACCTAATCTTTTTCATGTTAGCTGAGACGGGACGGTCATCTGAGGCCCTAATCAAGGTCATCTCATTAACGTTACACACACACACACACACACACACACACACACACATATATATATATATATATATATATATATATATATATATATATATATATATATATATATATATATATATATATATATATATATATATTGTTCATTCTACTTAATCGCTGTTTCCCGCGTCAGTGGGGTGGCGCCAGGAAACAGACGAAGAACAGCCAATCCGCTCATGTACACATATATACACATAAGCACCCATGCATGTACATATACATACACATACATATGCATGCCAACATATACACGTATACATGTACATAAACAGACATATACATATATATACACATGTACATATCCATACTTGCTTGCTGGACCAAGTACCCATTTTATCGATCAGTCCTTGGCTTGATTGTGGACCAACTTACCGAAACCAGAATTCGAAACTATGCACTCAACCCTGGCCTGCCCGTGAATGCGTCACGCCAGGTACTGTGCTGTACGGAGAAGGACTTTCACACTGGTGGGGAACCATCTGTTGAACGTTTTTATTATCGTACTACCTTTCCAGCTTCTGTATGCTATCTACATTTACAACCATCATAATTAATTTTGTTCCCTCAACCCACTGCTGTCGTACTATAAAAGTACTTCTTTATATCTTTTCTAACTTAACTAGAGCTTAAAAGTTATGACCAGGTAAATTCTGACTTTTCTGTCCTCCACAAAGGGGGAAGTGAACGCCTCTAGCCTTTACCTGCAACTTGGCTGTCTTAATTCCAACACCGTCTTTGTTGCTTCCTCGGAATCTTCTCTACTAGTGCTCTGTGCTTCTCATCTAAGAACGGTGGCCAAACTTGAGATTCATATTCTGGATTTGTCCTAATGTGATGCTAACAGCTTACTGAATGTTTCCTGATCCTCACAGTAGCCAACAGACTGTTTATATCCACTATTTTCCTAGGGAGGAACTCTGTTGAGACGATGTTGACTCCCAAGTTTCTCTCACACCAGATACCCTTAGCTTATTTCCTGATAGATAATGTTCATACTGAGGTCTTCTTTCACTGTGCTCCATCCTCATTACTTTGCATCTGCTTGGGCGGAATTTCGTCACTCTCGAAACAGAACAAAGTTGGAGTTTGTCTAAGTCTCCTTGTAAGTTGATGCAATCATGATCTTGGCATCATCAGCAAATATGATCAGGTCGAGAAATTCAGTGCTTTTGGCAGGTCATTCACTCAGGTTAACAAGAGAAATGGTTCTGGAACAGATCCCTGCAGCACTCCACTGATGGCTTTAATCCATACCGATAAGGCTCCTCTGACGTGCGTCCTTTCTTCCTTTCTATGAAGAATGTCTATTCGTCGCATGAGTCTCCCCCACCTCCTTATTCCTGTCTGGAGATCCAGCTCCATTACCAAGCTTTTTTGTGGCACAGTTTCAGATGTTTTTTGGCCTTCCATGTACAGACTATGCACCCAGTCCCCTCTTTTGTCTTAAAAAGAGCTCATTCTTTCGTAGATATCTTAGTGGTTCGCTACACATGACATTATTTCCCTGAAACCGTGTTGTCTTCCACTTAGGTGGTTTCTCCACTACAAAATGTCACTCATATGATTTCTGATTATGTTTTCCAGTTCCTTACAGACCACACTCGTCAAGCAGCGTTACATGATCACCTCTCGTAGTTGGTGTTTGTATATGATACTCTGTTTCCAAGCGAATATTTGTGAGGAGAAGATCTAGAAATGATGGTGTATCTGTCCCTCTAATTTTAGCGTTCACAGGCATGCTGATGTGGGAATATTATCTCGTACACACTCTAGAAACCTGTGTCTCTCCATGACTTTGTCTCAATTAGAATTCAAATTCCCACAATCTTTGTCTCCATAATCATAATCTCCATTATTAGACTTTACCATCAGTGAGAACTGCATGTTTTACTGCTTCTTGTACTGTCTTGGTTGTTCCTTCAACGATATCGCTGTAGATCTGTTCAGGTTCATCATTCTTATAAGGAGTAAGTATGACCAACACCACTTCACACTTCTCTCCTGCAGGTACTCTACTTTGATCAAGACATCTAGCATATCCTGAAACTTAATCTCCCTCTTATTAGGGAGGCCAATTCTTCTCCTCTTTTGTATTTATCTTTCTTCGTCACCACATACCCTTCTGGGCAGAACAGGTAAGATTTTATCTCTTTAGTGAGGCTTGTCTCCATAACTCCAACAATATCTGTACCATTTACGATAAGTCTATCTGCATCTACATACATCACTTTCAGTCTGACGTTACCATCACTTAACATTCCTAACCTCCCTGTAGGTATGGCTGGGCTGTCCCGTCCTCTTGCCTCATTTAATCTCCTCTGTTTTATTTGTCTTCTCATTGGACCGTACTTATTGCTTATCTATCTATATTACCTGGTTCTACGACCTCTGTTGAAGACCCAACTGAATTCTTCTTCGTTTCTACGTTTCTTGTTTGCCTCGGTAAGTGGCAAGTCACTACATGACTCTAGGTCGAGTGTAACCATTAATGGATGTCCTTCTATATCTTAACCATGTCCGCCAAGTCTCCGCCTATCTTTCACCACATACATTTCGTGTGGTGCGTCCGTAACCTTCAGTAGCATTTATATAAACATTCTCTCCTTCTCCGCCTCTTTCCTCTTCGCCTGCAGTATGCTCCTCCAGTCCAGAAATCACCAGCGATTTACGTCTAGGAGCCGCCTGCTTCACAAACGTCTCTCACTTGTCTGCTGAATCCATCAGTGTTGCTCCTCCGCCTCCATCTCTGGTTTTATCTATTTTCTTTTTCTGACAACCTCTGACTGATCTTGTATACTTTGTACCTTTATAAACTCTTCATTTGCCGCATCATAGATTTCCGGATTGTTGTCTCGTGTGTGTGTGTGTGTGTGTGTGTGTGTGTGTGTGTGTGTGTGTGTTATCAATATTTGCATGTTATGGGAAGACAATTCTAAACTTGTGTTGCCTCGTAGCTTAACCTTGAATATAAACCATAGGTTTATTCCTGTGTGTGTATATACATTCCTCTGTGTACACACACACACCACCCTAAGTCAGTACCCATTTATCGACCAGCCCCGAGGGAAGGATGAACAAACACCTGGGTTGGGTGTAGGCCGACTGCCCCACCAAGGATTCGAACCCATGCGGGCTCACCCCTTCCTCACGGTTCACCTGGGATTTGATATCAAAGTTACCTCATCTCCCAGCGCCGTCCTGGTGATCCACCCGGAGCAGCATGCCCCTGGTTGCTGGACCTCTATATAAACCACACACGTCAACTGGCAAACAAAGAATCTTATAAAATTTGCTTTGTGAATGATGTCGGTGTTGGTCAGCGAGCTGGCGGCAGAGCACAGCACCAGGCGCTCGTTTGGTAATATAACGATCACGGTGATAAAGACGACCGCCAAGATAAAGATGCTGATGTATTTGGCAATAAAGATAAACGCTAAAGATAGCAGTAATGAGAACAATGGCAATGATGGTAATAAAACCAGTCGAGGTGAAAGATGTGTTAAGAGCAGCCAGGAACATGGAGGAACACACCTTCCAGTGTTAATGGTGATGTGAGGACCCGAGGGTGCTGCTGGTGGTGATGATGAAGATCTGGGGTGCTGGTGGTGGTGGTGATGATGAAGATCTGGGTGTTGGTGGTGGTGATGATGAAGATCTGGGTGTTGGTGGTGGTGGTGATGATGAAGATCTGGGTGTTGGTGGTGGTGATGATGATGAAGATCTGGGGTGCTGGTGGTGGTGGTGATGATGAAGATCTGGGTGTTGGTGGTGGTGGTGATGATGAAGATCTGGGGTGCTGGTGGTGGTGGTGATGATGAAGATCTGGGTGTTGGTGGTGGTGATGATGAAGATCTGGGTGTTGGTGGTGGTGATGATGAAGATCTGGGTGTTGGTGGTGGTGGTGATGATGAAGATCTGGGGTGTTGGTGGTGGTGGTGATGATGAAGATCTGGGTGTTGGTGGTGGTGGTGATGATGAAGATCTGGGTGTTGGTGGTGGTGGTGATGATGAAGATCTGGGTGTTGGTGGTGGTGATGATGAAGATCTGGGTGTTGGTGGTGGTGATGATGAAGATCTGGGTGTTGGTGGTGGTGATGATGAAGATCTGGGTGTTGGTGGTGGTGGTGATGATGAAGATCTGGGGTGTTGGTGGTGGTGGGGATGATGAAGATCTGGGTGTTGGTGGTGGTGGTGATGATGAAGATCTGGGTGTTGGTGGTGGTGATGATGAAGATCTGGGTGTTGGTGGTGGTGATGATGAAGATCTGGGTGTTGGTGGTGGTGGTGATGATGAAGATCTGGGGTGTTGGTGGTGGTGGTGATGATGAAGATCTGGGTGTTGGTGGTGGTGATGATGAAGATCTGGGTGTTGGTGGTGGTGATGATGAAGATCTGGGTGTTGGTGGTGGTGGTGATGATGAAGATCTGGGTGTTGGTGGTGGTGGTGATGATGAAGATCTGGGTGTTGGTGGTGGTGATGATGAAGATCTGGGTGTTGGTGGTGGTGGTGATGATGAAGATCTGGGTGTTGGTGGTGGTGATGGTGGTGATGATGAAGATCTGGGGTGTTGGTGGTGGTGGTGGTGGTGATGATGATGATGAAGATCTGGGGTGTTGGTGGTGGTGGTGATGATGATGAAGATCTGGGGTGTTGGTGGTGGTGGTGATGAAGATCTGGGGTGTTGGTGGTGGTGGTGGTGGTGATGATGAAGATCTGGGGTGTTGGTGGTGGTGGTGGTGCTGGTGGTGGTGATGATGAAGATCTGGGGTGTTGGTGGTGGTGATGATGAAGATCTGGGGTGTTGGTGGTGGTGATGATGAAGATCTGGGTGTTGGTGGTGGTGGTGATGATGAAGATCTGGGGTGTTGGTGTTGGTGATGATGAAGATCCGGGGTGTTGGTGGTGGTGATGATGAAGATCTGGGGTGTTGGTGGTGGTGGTGATGATGATGAAGATCTGGGGTGTTGGTGGTGGTGGTGATGAAGATCTGGGGTGTTGGTGGTGGTGATGATGATGATGAAGATCTGGGGTGTTGGTGGTGGTGGTGATGAAGATCTGGGGTGTTGGTGGTGGTGGTGGTGATGATGAAGATCTGGGGTGTTGGTGGTGGTGGTGATGAAGATCTGGGGTGTTGGTGGTGGTGGTGGTGGTGATGATGAAGATCTGGGGTGTTGGTGGTGGTGGTGATGAAGATCTGGGGTGTTGGTGGTGGTGGTGATGAAGATCTGGGGTGTTGGTGGTGGTGGTGGTGATGATGAAGATCTGGGTGTTGGTGGTGGTGGTGGTGGTGATGATGAAGATCTGGGGTGTTGGTGGTGGTGGTGATGATGAAGATCTGGGGTGTTGGTGGTGGTGGTGATGATGAAGATCTGGGGTGTTGGTGGTGGTGATGATGAAGATCTGGGGTGTTGGTGGTGGTGGTGATGATGAAGATCTGGGTGTTGGTGGTGGTGATGATGAAGATCTGGGGTGTTGGTGGTGGTGGTGATGATGAAGATCTGGGGTGTTGGTGGTGGTGATGATGAAGATCTGGGGTGTTGGTGGTGGTGGTGGTGATGATGATGAAGATCTGGGGTGTTGGTGGTGGTGGTGTTGGTGATGATAAAGATTTGGGGTGTTGGTGGTGGTGGTGGTGATGATGAAGATCTGGGGTGTTGGTGGTGGTGGTGATGATGAAGATCTGGGGTGTTGGTGGTGGTGGTGATGATGAAGATCTGGGTGTTGGTGGTGGTGGTGATGAAGATCTGGGGTGTTGGTGGTGGTGGTGGTGGTGGTGGTGGTGATGATGAAGATCTGGGGCGTTGGGGGTGGTGGTGGTGGTGATGATGAAGATCTGGGGTGTTGGTGGTGGTGGTGGTGATGATGAAGATCTGGGGTGTTGGTGGTGGTGGTGGTGGTGATGATGAAGATCTGGGGTGTTGGTGGTGGTGGTGGTGATGATGAAGATCTGGGGTGTTGGTGGTGGTGGTGGTGGTGGTGGTGGTGATGATGAAGATCTGGGGTGTTGGTGGTGGTGGTGATGATGAAGATCTGGGGTGTTGGTGGTGGTGATGATGAAGATCTGGGGTGTTGGTGGTGGTGGTGGTGATGATGATGAAGATCTGGGGTGTTGGTGGTGGTGGTGTTGGTGATGATAAAGATTTGGGGTGTTGGTGGTGGTGGTGGTGATGATGAAGATCTGGGGTGTAGTTGGTGGTGGTGATGATGAAGATCTGGGGTGTTGGTGGTGGTGGTGATGATGAAGATCTGGGTGTTGGTGGTGGTGGTGATGAAGATCTGGGGTGTTGGTGGTGGTGGTGGTGGTGGTGGTGGTGGTGATGATGAAGATCTGGGGCGTTGGGGGTGGTGGTGGTGGTGATGATGAAGATCTGGGGTGTTGGTGGTGGTGGTGGTGATGATGAAGATCTGGGGTGTTGGTGGTGGTGGTGGTGGTGATGATGAAGATCTGGGGTGTTGGTGGTGGTGGTGGTGATGATGAAGATCTGGGGTGTTGGTGGTGGTGGTGGTGGTGGTGGTGGTGATGATGAAGATCTGGGGTGTTGGTGGTGGTGGTGATGAAGATCTGGGTGTTGGTGGTGGTGGTGATGATGAAGATCTGGGGTGTTGGTGGTGGTGATGATGAAGATCTGGGGTGTTGGTGGTGGTGGTGTTGATGATGAAGATCTGGGGTGTTGGTGGTGGTGGTGATGATGATGAAGATCTGGGGTGTTGGTGGTGGTGGTGGTGATGATGAAGATCTGGGGTGTTGGTGGTGGTGATGATGATGATGAAGATCTGGGGTGTTGGTGGTGGTGGTGGTGATGATGAAGATCTGGGGTGTTGGTGGTGGTGGTGGTGATGATGAAGATCTGGGGTGTTGGTGGTGGTGATGATGATGATGAAGATCTCGGGTGTGGTGGTGGTGGTGGTGGTGATGATGAAGATCTGGGGCGTTGGGGGTGTGGTGGTGGGTGTGATGATGAAGATCTGGGTGTTGTGGTGGTGGTGGTGTGATGAAGATCTGGGTGTGTTGTGGTGGTGGTGGTGAGATTGGTGTTGTGTGGTGATGATGAAGATCTGGGTGTTGGTGGTGGTGGTGAGTGGTGGTGGTGATGATGAAGATCTGGGGTGTTGGTGGTGGTGGATGAAGACTGGTGTTGGTGGTGGTGATGATGAAGATCTGGGGTGTTGGTGGTGGTGGTGATGATGAAGATCTGGGGTGTTGGTGGTGGTGGTGTTGGTGATGATGAAGATCTGGGGTGTTGGTGGTGGTGGTGATGGTGATGATGAAGATCTGGGGTTTTGGTGGTGGTGGTGTTGGTGATGAAGATCTGGGGTGGTGATGATATTGCTGGTGGTAATGAAGACCTAGGGTGGTGGTGGTGGTGCTGGTGGTGATGAACACCTAGGGTGTTGGTGGTGGTGATAAGGACCCAAGGATGGTGTGATGGTGGTGGTGGTGAGGACATGGGGTGTTGATGGTGGTTCTGGTGGTGATGAAGACCTGGAGTGGTGGTGGTAGTGCTGGTGTTGGTGGTGAGGACCCAAAGGTGTTGGTGGTGGTGGTGGTGAGGACCTAGGGTGTTGGTGGTGTTGCTGGTGGTGATGAGGACCTGGGGTGGTGGTGCTGGAGCTGGTGCTAGTGGTGAGAGCCTGGAGTGTTGGTGGTGGTGGTGGTGAGGACTTAGTGCGCTGGTTGTGATGAGGACCTGGGTTGTTGTTGCTGGTGGTGGTGATGAAGAACAGAGGGTGTTGGCTTTGGTGGTGATGGTGGCGAGGACCTAGTGTGTTGGTGGTGTTGCTGGTGGTGTGAGGACCCGAGGGTACTGGTGGTGTTGGTGGTGACCCAGGGGTAGGTGATGGGGACCCTTCTTGTAGTGCACGGGCAAGACATGCACAAGTCAAGACATTCTTGGGTGAACGAAGAAAGTAAAAAGAAACAGTAAAAACGATCATGGTTCCGCTGGCGCTGTTGTCCACCTGACTTTTACAGGAAGAAGGCTTACATGAAGAGGGAGAAACAAAAGTAGGAAGAGAATTCCACAACTCAGCTGTTCGAGGGAAGAAGACATAATAACATCCAAACCTCGAATAGCAGGACTCCACACAGAAATTGTGGGAAGCAGCAGCCAAATGCTTGCCACAGGTGAGCACACAAGCAGACAACTCACAATAACAATGGCTAAAATGATATCCATAGAAGAGCGCGGAGTAGGGAAAGGGAAGGTTGAAGGGAGGTGATACCAAGGGAATTAATGAGATGGAAGGCCATTGATTCCACTCTAGTTAACAGCGAGGTGGAGGATGTGTCATCCCAGACATGTGAGCAGTATTCCGTACCTGAGCGAATAAAACCCCTGTCGCTATGATATGATTGCTGACAAGAATCATAATTTCAGCATCTATACAACACTGTCAGCTGTGGGGAAGCAGGCTTTGTGATGTGGGGCTTCGAGGACGGTGTGGAGGATATGATTAAGCCCAGCATGTTTACACAAATACAAAAGAATTTAAACAGCAACAGATCACTGGGTTCCTTCGAGGGTGTTTCTGATCGTGGAAGATATCAGAAACTCACAAATAGTGAGATAAAAGCATGAAGTCATACAGATAATTCAAAGGAAAAAACTTGCAAATGGTCGATATGGATAATGAAGCACAAATGATGTTAGTCCTGGACTTGATCAAGGATATTCTTAACCGTATATATAGAACTGCTTTCAACCGCTCTGATTGGTAAATAATTCCAATCGTTAATCCTGTTAAAGAGGAAGTACTTCGTCTTATTTGGGATAAAATATTTACTCACGAAATCATATCCATTATAAGTAGTGAAATCAGACGAATCAACAATCAAGCCTTTGATAGTTTTAGATCCTTGTATCAGATCACCTCTAAAGCTTCTCTTTTCTAAGTTAAATAGATTCAAGTCGTTTAGTTGGGTCTCCTAGGATTTGTTTCTCAGTCCGAGAATCAGTTTGGTAACTAGACACTGTACTCTCTCCATTCTCTCTCTTTTTTTAAGTACTAGGCCGACCAAAACTGAACACAATACTCAATATGCTGGACGCACTAATGAACTGTAAAGATTAAGGATAATTTTCCTCGATATAAATTCGAAAGCCCTACCAACGGATAATAGATTTCATTTCCGCTCTTTGCATTGCTTCTGTGCGCCGCTTACATAATTTCACCTCACCAGAGATTATTACGCGCAAGTCTTTTTCCTCGCTTACATTTTGCATTTCATCAGGATTCATGCTATGGCTTACCTTTTCTTTCTCTTTCCTTTTCTTTTTGTTAAGGATGTGTAAATTTTGTATTTATCGATTTCAAAATTCAGTTCCCACCTATGAGGCCAGCCCATCACGTTGTCTAATGTCAGTTTGAAGCTGCAGACGTTCAAGTTCGTTTGTAAATATAGTTCCCAGCGTAGTGTCATCTACGAGTTGTGATATTTTACAATGCAACTCATTATCAATATCATTAATATATATGAGAAAGAGAACCGGTCCCAAAACTGATCCCTGTGGCACACCACTTGTTACGTCTAACCATCCTGAGGCTTGACCATTAATCACAACTCTTTGTTTACGGCCTCTTAATGAATTTCCTGTCCACCGAAGTACAACCCCATCAGTGGCATGTGACTTAAATTTTACTGGTAATATTTGAGGTGGAATATTATGGAATGCTTTTTGAATATCTGTATAGATGAAATCATCTGCTTTACTTTCACCATACATGTTAATTATCTCGTAAAATAAATCAAGCAGATCCGTCAGACTTAAGCAGTTTCGTCGGAAACCATAAGTGGTGATCCTCTAAAAGGTTTACAACTCTGTCCAGAATGATGGTTTCCATGAGTTTTCCAGTTCCCGATGTCAAACTAATTGGACGATGATTTCCAGGCATATCTCTTCTGAAAATCGGTTTTACATTGGCAAACTTCCATTCTTCTGGAACTTTTTTCGTAGCAAGTGACTTGTCGACAAGAATGGTCAAGGGCTTGATTGTGTCATATTTCTCCTTCTTTGTCCTTGGATAAAACTTATCTGGTTTTGCCAATTTATTTACTCTCTTTTCGTTTATTGCTGATGGCATGTCTTTAACTTTTATGTTAATTTGTCGCATAATGAAACAGGATTCGGGACGTGAGTTGTGCCTTCGATCGTAAATATAGATGCAAAAAAATATAGTCATATAAGACTTTTACCTTGACTTCCTTATCAAGAGCAATGCAGAGATCATAAAGATTTGCAGACCATTAAAATCTGGTATTTCTTCGCCAGTCATGTTGACCAACACGCAAGGTTGAAAATGATCTCAAAAGTAATTTGTCGTTGATCACTTGTTCCAAACTTTTCTCCAACTAAATTTTGCATCATTAACGAAGCAATGTTTTGTAGGTAGAACTAAATCTAATCTATACTCGTCGCGAGTAGGTTTCTGGAGTAACTGGATTAGGACACTATCAAGCAAATCTAGGTAAAGTCTACGCCCGGAGTTAATGGAAGGGGATTCCCTCCTAATTAGATACCGGTATGTCAAAACTCAATTGTTATTGAATCACTTTTATTACAAGTTTTTTTCTAACCGATCATAAAGTCCTTCGTCTACTTCTGGTGCCTGTGCAGGGACTTATAAACTGGTCTTGATATTATTTTCTTACGAAACACATCTTTGATTTTTACAAGGATGAAGTAGACATTATCCACGGCTACATTCTCTCATTACGGATTAAGATGAGCTTTAACAAAGAGCAAGACACAACGCCTACTTTATTTCCCCTATCACTATTAATCAAGCGTATCCTGAATTACGTATTCAGCGAGGAAATCTCCATTGTTGATAACAGACCAAGATGCAGAAATTGCAAACATATAATTTCCTTCTAACGCCGTTGTCTCTATGATTCTTTTTTTAACGTGTCCTCCGAGCGTTAACATATAATATTTTCAAATGAGACCGAGACCTATTTCGAAGGGAACTTACGAAGGGGGATAGGTCAGCTTCACGTGGGTCGCGCTTTTTGACCAAAACGCACGAGGAACCTCGCTAAGGATCCCACCAAGACGCGCAGCTCCTACCTCATTCAGATGTAATCCAACCTTCATAAACATATCAGACTTCTTTTAGAGATGGTACTCAAGTCTATGAACTCAAAACCTTCTTGGAAACAAAGGTTCACTTAATCTATCATTCATGCTGAACACCTTACTAAAGAAGGCGTTCTTGGTGCCGTTCCTGTTCTTACAGGGTTGAACTGTGGTGTTCTGAAATTGAACAGAAGGAAACAGGTGATACTGAAACGGAGATGTTGGGAGATATTGTGTTTTCAGCTGTATTAGATTTAAGGAGGTTATTGCTTCCCCAAGTCTCCAAGATGCTGCACAAGTCCGAACTTAGGGAAGAAATATGATCAGTACGAGAGAGAGGAGTCTTAGAGGGATGAGGGAAGGCAACGGTAGTTAAAGGATGTAAAATGGAATCATCACCATAAGAGTGATTGGGGTTAAAAGTAGAAGAGAGAAGAGCATTTACTGATAAAAGAAAGAGAGTGGGTGATAGAAGAGAACCATGAGGAACACCACTACTGATAGGATAGGACAGGGAAGTGGCTCCCTCAACGACTACTGCGATGGAACGGCCAGAGAGGAAATTATGCATTAGAGAATAGACCACTGAAACCAAAGGAGGGAATTTAGAAAACAAAGACTTACTGCCACACACTGTCAAATGCTTCGGTGTTGTCGAGAGTTAAAACAAAACCTCCACCTAAATCCCAGAGAGAGAGAAGGACCAGAGATGAATCACACAGTAGAGATCACCAATGGATCTGGAAAGACAGTTTAGGAGAGTCTGAAAGACTCTGGAAACAGCAGACGTGATAGCAATGTGGCGATAGTTGGAGGGGTCAGGGCGGTCCTGTGCCACCTGCAGCTGTGTCAGGCATGACATGACACAAGGCCACCTGCGGGAGGACCGTCCCACGTCTGATGCCACCTGCAGCTGTGTCAGGTATAACATGACTACCGGGGAAGGAAGTTATCACATTTACATACGTGGTGAGGGCTTGCTGCTCCTGTATACGGCGCAGCGGACAAACACTACATCGCCGCCCCAGTCTGTATTGACTGAATCGTAAGGGCCACCTCAGTTCGAGTGTCTGGCTGATGCGGGCACGGGTACTCAGACAGATTTCTAATCAAATCTTTTGTTAAATTAATCGTGAAACATGATTCTAATTCACTTTTCATTCACGAACATAGGAATGCAAACATTCATTGGCACACCACATCTGTTAATTACAGGATTGTTGGAAGGTGGGTGAGTGTCCTTGCTTATGGAGAGATCGCTAGGCCATTACACCATAACGATGAGTCTCTTCTCAAGAACTTTAAGTCTTGAGTAGATGTGATGCATCTTGAGTGGCAGGATTTGCCTGATGGAGCTGAAAAACACCGGCACTCCTGCCGGTACCGAGTGTGACTAACGCCAGCCATACCTGGAGGGAGCAAGAAGCGGCCAGTGTTTGCCTCATCCCGTCCTCTTGTACAACATTACAACGAATAACTCAGACAAGACTCGCGACCACCACACTCACCGAAGATAGCATCAGAACACACTGGGTTATTCATGGCCCTTTGTACTCTACGTTACTCACTTCTTGCACTCTGCCCATATATATATATATATATATATATATATATATATATATATATATATATATATATATATATATATATATATATATATATATATATATATATATATATATACATATTTATATATATATCTTTTCTTTCGTACTATTCGCCATTTCCCGCATTAGCGAGGTAGCGCTATGAACAGAGGACTGGGCCTTAGAGGGAATATCCTCACCTGGCCCCCTTCTCTGTTCCTTCTTTTGGAAAATTAAAAAAAAAAAACGAGAGGGGAGGATTTCCAGCCACCCGCTCCCTCCCCTTTTAGTCGCCTTCTACGACACGCAGGGAATACGTGGGAAGTATTCTTTCTCCCCTATTTTTATTATACTTTGTCGCTGTCTCCCGCGTTAGCGAGCTAGCGCAAGGAAACAGACGAAAGAATGGCCCAACCCACCCACATACACATGTATATACATACACATCCACACACAGCACATATACCTATACATCTCAACGTATACATATATATACACACACAGACATATACATATATACACATGTACATAATTCATACTGTCTGCCCTTATTCATTCCCATCGCCACCCCGCCACACATGAAATGACAACCCCCTTTCCCCGCATGTGCGCGAGGTAGCGCTAGGAAAGACAACAAAGGCCACATTCGTTCACACTCAGTCTCTAGCTGTTATGTATAATGCACCGATACCATAGCTCACTTTCCACATCCAGGCCCCATAAAACTTTACATGGTTTACCCCAGACACTTCACATACCCTGCTTCAATCGATTGACAGCACGTCGACCCCGGTATACCACATCGTTCCAATTCACTCTATTCCTTCCACACCTTTCACCCTCCTGCATGTTCAGGCCCCGGTCACTCAAAATCTTTTTCACTCCATCTTTCCTCCTCCAGTTTGGTCTCCCACTTCTCCTCGTTCCCTCCACCTCTAACACATATAGCCTCTTTGTCAATCTTTCCTCACTCATTCTCTCCATGTGCCCAAACCATTTCAAAACACCATTTTCTGCTCTCTCAACCATACTCTTTTCATTACCACACATCTCTCTTACCCTTTCATTACTTACTCGATCAAACCCCTCACACTACATATTGTCCTCAAACATCTCATTTCCAGCACATCCACCCTCCTGCGCACAACTCTATCTATAGCCCACGCCTCACAACCATATAACATTGTTGGAACCACTATTCCTTCAAACATAGCCATTTTTGCTTTCCAAGATAACGTTCTCGACTTCCACACATTCTTCAACGCTCCCAGAACTTTCGCCCCCTCCCCAACCCTATGATTCACTTCCGCTTCCATGGTTCCATCCGCTGCCAAATCCACTCCCAGATATCTAAAACACTTCACTTCCTCTAGTTTTTCTCCATTCAAACTTACCTCCCAATCGACTTGTCCTTCAACCCTACTGTACCTAATAACCTTGCTCTTATTCACATTTACTTCCAGCTTTCTTCTTTCACACACTTTACCAAACTCAGTCACCAGCTTCTGCAGTTTCTCACCCGAATCAACCACCATCGCTGTATCATCAGCGAACAACAAGTGACTCACTTCTCAAGCTCTCTCATCCACAACAGACTGCACACCTGCCCCTTTTTCCAAAACTCTTGCATTCACCTCCCTAACATCCCCATCCATAAACAAATTAAACAACCATGGAGACATCACGCACCACTGCCGCAAACAACAATCACTGCGAACCAATCGCTTTCCTCTCTTCCAACACGTACACATGCCTTACATCCTCGATATAAACTTTTCAATGCTTTTAACAACTTACCTCCCACACCATATACTCTTAATACCTTCCACAAAGAATATCTGCCAACTCTATCATATGCCTTTTCCAGATCCATAAATGCTACATACAAATCCATTTGCTTTTCTAATTTTTTCTCACATACATTTTTCAAAGCAAACACCTAATCCACACATCCTCTACCACTTCTGAAACCACACTGCTCTTCCCCAATCTGATGCTCTGTACATGCCTTCACCCTCTCAATCAATACCCTCCCATATAATTTCCCAGGAATACTCAACAAACCTATACCTCTGTAATTTGAGCACACTCTTATCCCCTTTGCCTTTGTACAATGGCCCTATGCAAGCATTCCGCCAGTCCTCAGGCACCTCACCATGAATCATACATACATTAAATAACCTTACCAACCAGTCAACAATGCAGTCACCCCTTTTTTGATAAATTCCACTGCAACACCATCCAAACATGCTGCCCTGCCGACTTTCATCTTCCGCAAAGCTTTTACTATCTCTTCTCTGTTTACCAAATCATTCTCCCAAACCCTCTCACTTTGCACACCACCTCGACCAAAACACCCTATATCTGCCACTCTGTCATCAAACGCATTCAAGAAACCTTCAAAATAGTCATTCCATCTCCTTCTCATATCACCACTACTTGTTATCACCTCCCAATTAGCCCCTTTCACTGATGTTCCCATTTATTCCCTTGACTTACGCACTTTATTTACCTCCTTCCAAAACATCTTTTTATTCTCCCTAAAATTCAATGATACTCTCTCACCCCAACTCTCATTTGCCCTCTTTTTCGCCTCCTGCACCTTTCTCTTGACCTCCTGCCTCCTTCTTTTATACATCTCCCAGTCATTTGCATTATTTCCCTGCAAAAATCGTCCAAATGCCTCTCTCTTCTCTTTCACTAATAATCTTACTTCTTCATCCCACCGCTCACTACCCTTTCTAATCTGCCCACCTCCCACGCTTCTCATGCCACAAGCATCTTTTGCACAAGCCTTCACTGCTTCCCTAAATGCATCCCATTCCTCTCCCACACCCCTTGCGTTCTTTGTTCTCACCTTTTTCCATTCTGTACTCAGTCTCTCCTGGTACTTCCTCACATAAGTCTCCTTCCCAAGCTCACTTACTCTCACCACTCTCTTTACCCCAACATTCTCTCTTCTTTTCTGAAAACCTCTACAAATCTTCACCTTCGCCTCCACAAAATAATGATCAGACATCCCTTCAGTTGCACCTCTCAGCACATTAACATCCAAAAGTCTCTCTTTCGCGCGCCTATCAATTAACATGTAATCCAATACCACTCTCTGTCGATCTCTCCTGCTTACATATGTATACTTACGCATATTTCTCTTTTTAAACCAGGTATTCTCAATCACCAGTCCTTTTTTCAGCACATAAATCTACAAGCTCTTCACCATTTCTATTTACAACGCTGAACACCCTATGTACACCAATTATTCCTTCAACTGCCACATTACTCACCTTTGCATTCAAATCTACCATCACTATAACCCGGTCTCGTGCATTAAAACTAATAACACACTCACTCAGCTGCTCCCAAAACACTTGCTTCTCATGATCTTTCTTGTCATGTCCAGTTGTATATGCACCAATAATTACCCACATCTCTCCATCCACTTTCAGTTTTACCCATATCAATCTAGAGTTTACTTTCTTACACTCTTTCATATACTCCCACCACTCTTGTTTCAGGAGTAGTACTACTCCTTCCATTGCTCTTGTACTTTCACTAACCCCTGGCTTTACTCCCAAGAGATTCCCAAACTACTCTTCCCCTTTACCCATGTGTTTTGTTTCACTCAGAGTCAAAACATCCAGGTTCCTTTCCTCAAACATACTACCTATCTCTCATTTTTTCTCATCTTAGTTACATCCACACACATTCAGACACCCCAATCTGAGCCTTCGAGGAGGATGAACACTCCCCGCGTGACTCCTTCTTTTGTTTACCCGTTTAGAAAGTTAGTCGCCTTCTACGACACGTTAGGAATGTGTGGAAAGTATTCTTTCTCCCCTATCCCCAGATCTATATATCTATCTATCTATCTATCTATCTATATTTTTTTTTTCCAAAAGAAGGAACAGAGAAGGGGGCCAGGTGAGGATATTCCCTCAAAGGCCCAGACCTCTGTTCTTGACGCTACCTCGTTATCGCGGGAAATGGCGAATAGTATGAAAGAAAAGAAAGATATATATATATATATATATATATATATATATATATATATATATATATATATATATATATATATATATATATATATATGTTTGCAGTGCCCTCAAGACCTCTTACAGGAAGACTTTAGTGCAGTTCATACTAGAGAGATACCTTATGAAGTACTTAACTATTCGTTTGGGAAAGAAACTACACGAAAGTTCACAATTTTTGCACAAGACTACTTATTGGAGCATATGACTACCCATACAGAAGTCACATGAATGTCCATGGTGTCCTCCAAACCCTTTGGCAAAGAAATGCTTTTGTAAAGTACATGACTTCATTCTGAAGAGAAGCCACATTTATGTTCACAGTGCCAAAAGGCTTTCTCCTAGAAGGATAATTTAGTGTGGATAATCTATTCTTACTGGAGTGACACTACTTTGATGTTTCCAGTGCCAAAGGCCATTTTCCCTTAAGGATAGTTTAATGCAGCACATTACTGATCATGCAAGAGAGGAGCTTACATTGCCAGAAGACCTCCTTAGGTTGGAGCGTTTTAATGAAACACATGACTTTTGATGCTGGAGACAAACCATATAGATGTTCGTACTGCCAAATGATGTTTTCCAGTAAAGGTAATTTTGTGGAGGGAATCACTGTTAATACAGGAGAGAAGCCACATGACCCTTCACAGTCTCCAAAGACCAGCTCACTCAGGAATACTTTAGTGTAGCATATGATTTTCATACAGGTATGAAGCTTTTTAGATATTCACATTGCTAAATGATCTTTTCCCTAAGCAGTCACCTAATTCATCAAATTACTACTCATACAGGAGAGAACCAATAAAAAGGTTTGTATTGTCAAAAGATCTTCCCAAGTAGGAGCAAGTTAGCAAAAGAGATGACTATTTGTACAGTAGACAAGTCATATCAATGTTTAGTGTTAAAAGACCTTTTCTAAGATGAGTAATTCAGTATAGCATATGATTAATCATACAGAAGAAACCCACAAGAATGTTGACAATGCCTAAAGACACTATGCAATAGTATTTTAGTAGATCATATGACCTTTCACGCTGAAGAGGAGAGCATGTGAATGCTCACACTGCCAAATAACCTTTTTTGAAAATAGTACTTTTGTCTAATGCATGAGTGGTCATATAGGAGAGAAACCAGATGAATGTTCATATTGCAATAAGACCTCCTTGAACAGTTATCTAAAACATATTTTTAAAGTTAATGAAGGGGAGAAGCCATTCAGGTTTTTCTTCACTGGTTAAGGCTTTCCCTGCAATCCTGGTGTGCCCCACCATATATTCTGCTATGGTGAACACCATTGTAACCATATGATATTCTTCGAACAACCATCTAAGGAACATTCATTGCCTCTGTTGCCAATGGATAAGTTAGGTAGTGCTGGGGAAGGAAGACAGAAGATAGGTAATAGTGCAGATTCCATCACCTGCAAAACAAACCATTGTCTCTCTCTCTCTCTCTCATCATTTATGGATAATTAACATTGTTAATGAAGAATTCTGTAAATTTTAAGTCAATCTGTGCTGAAGATAAAACTTCTCTTCACTTATGAATGTAAACATGGTGACACCTGTCAAACTCTTCACAATTCTTTTATCCATCAAACAGTAAAGATTTCGCCAGCCAAGTATGTTTATAAGGTAACTTACCCTTTAAAAAGTGAATTTGACTGTGTATCCCTTGAGGAGGAGTGCTGTGTCACCCCAGTGCAGTTTGGCGTGGGGTGGTTTTTTTTTTTTTTTTCAAAAGAAGGAACAGAGAATTGGGCCAGGTGAGGGTATTCCCTCAAAGGCCCAGTCCTCTGTTCTTAACGCTACCTCGCTAATGCGGGAAATGGCGAATAGTTTGAAAGAAAAGAAAGAAAGATGTATATATACATATATATATGTATGTATGTATGTGTGTATGCATGTATATATGTATATATCTATATATATCTATTTTTTTTTTTTTTTTTTTTTTTTATACTTTGTCGCTGTCTCCCGCGTTTGCGAGGTAGCGCAAGGAAACAGACGAAAGAAATGGCCCAACCCCCCCCCCCATACACATGTACATACACACGTCCACACACGCAAATATACATACCTACACAGCTTTCCATGGTTTACCCCAGACGCTTCACATGCCTTGATTCAATCCACTGACAGCACGTCAACCCCTGTATACCACATCGCTCCAATTCACTCTATTCCTTGCCCTCCTTTCACCCTCCTGCATGTTCAGGCCCCGATCACACAAAATCTTTTTCACTCCATCTTTCCACCTCCAATTTGGTCTCCCTCTTCTCCTCGTTCCCTCCACCTCCGACACATATATCCTCTTGGTCAACCTTTCCTCACTCATTCTCTCCATGTGCCCAAACCATTTCAAAACACCCTCTTCTGCTCTCTCAACCACGCTCTTTTTATTTCCACACTTCTCTCTTACCCTTACGTTACTTACTCGATGAAACCACCTCACACCACACATTGTCCTCAAACATCTCATTTCCAGCACATCCATCCTCCTGCGCACAACTCTATCCATAGCCCACGCCTCGCAACCATACAGCATTGTTGGAACCACTATTCCTTCAAACATACCCATTTTTGCTTTCCGAGATAATGTTCTCGACTTCCACACATTTTTCAAGGCTCCCAAAATTTTCGCCCCCTCCCCCACCCTATGATCCACTTCCGCTTCCATGGTTCCATCCGCTGACAGATCCACTCCCAGATATCTAAAACACTTCACTTCCTCCAGTTTTTCTCCATTCAAACTCACCTCCCAATTGACTTGACCCTCAACCCTACCGTACCTAATAACCTTGCTCTTATTCACATTTACTCTTAACTTTCTTCTTCCACACACTTTACCAAACTCAGTCACCAGCTTCTGCAGTTTCTCACATGAATCAGCCACCAGCGCTGTATCATCAGCGAACAACAACTGACTCACTTCCCAAGCTCTCTCATCCCCCACAGACTTCATACTTGCCCCTCTTTCCAGGACTCTTGCATTTACCTCCCTAACAACCCCATCCATAAACAAATTAAACAACCATGGAGACATCACACACCCCTGCCGCAAACCTACATTCACTGAGAACCAATCACTTTCCTCTCTTCCTACACGTACACATGCCTTACATCCTCGATAAAAACTTTTCACTGCTTCTAACAACTTGCCTCCCACACCATATATTCTTAATACCTTCCACAGAGCATCTCTATCAACTCTATCATATGCCTTCTCCAGATCCATAAATGCTACATACAAATCCATTTGCTTTTCTAAGTATTTCTCACATACATTCTTCAAAGCAAACACCTGATCCACACATCCTCTACCACTTCTGAAACCGCACTGCTCTTCCCCAATCTGATGCTCTGTACATGCCTTCACCCTCTCAATCAATACCCTCCCATATAATTTACCAGGAATACTCAACAAACTTATACCTCTGTAATTTGAGCACTCATTCTTATCCCCTTTGCCTTTGTACAATGGCACTATGCACGCATTCCGCCAATCCTCAGGCACCTCACCATGAGTCATACATACATTAAATAACCTTACCAACCAGTCAACAATACAGTCACCCCCTTTTTTAATAAATTCCACTGCAATACCATCCAATCCTGCTGCCTTGCCGGCTTTCATCTTCCGCAAAGCTTTTACTACCTCTTCTCTGTTTACCAAATCATTTTCCCTAACCCTCTCACTTTGCACACCATATATATATATATATATATATATATATATGTATATATATATATATATATATATATATATATATATATATATATATATATATATATATATATATATATATATATATATATATATATATATATATATATATATATATATATATGTATGCATATGTGTGTGTATATATATGTATATATATATGTGTGTGCAAACTTACTTTGCGTTGGGCTGCATTGGGGTGGTGCAGCGTTCCTCCTCAAGGGATATATATGTGTATATATATATATATATCCCTGGGGATAGGGGAGAAAGAATATTTCCCACGTATTCCCTGCGTGTCGTAGAAGGCGACTAAAAGGGGAGGGAGCGGGGGGCTGGAAATCCTCCCCTCTCATTTTTTTTTTTTTCCAAAAGAAGGAACAGAGAAGGGGGCCAGGTGAGGATATTCCCTCAAAGGCACAGTTCTCTGTTCTTAACGCTACCTCGCTAATGCGGGAAATGGAGAATAGTTTGAAAGAAAAGAAAAGTATTGGAATAGTTATTTCCTATTAGCCAGGCCCATAGCCTAGCGGTAGCATTCCCGCCTATGGCACAGGGGTTTGTATGTTCAATGAAGATGCGCGTTCCTATGCACTTTGTTCGTATATATATATATATATATATATATATATATATATATATATATATATATATATATATATATATATATATATATATATATATGTATATATATATATATATATATATATATATATATATATATATATATATATATATATATATATATATATATATACATATATATATATATATATATATATATATATATATATATATATATGTATATAAATATATGAATATATATATATATATATATATATATATATATATATTTTTTTTTTTTTTTGCTTTGTCGCTGTCTCCCGCGTTTGCGAGGTAGCGCAAGGAAACAGACGAAAGAAATGGCCCAACCCACCCCCATACACATGTATATACATACGTCCACACACGCAAATATATATACCTACACAGCTTTCCATGGTTTACCCCAGACGCTTCACATGACTTAATTCAATCCACTGACAGCACGTCAACCCCGGTATACCACATCGCTCCAATTCACTCTATTCCTTGCCCTCCTTTCACCCTCCTGCATGTTCAGGCCCCGATCACGCAAAATCTTTTTCACTCCATCCTTCCACCTCCAATTTGGTCTCCCTCTTATCCTCGTTCCCTCCACCTCCGACACGTATATCCTCTTGGGCAATCTTTCCTCACTCATTCTCTCCATGTGACCAAACCACTTCAAAACACCCTCTTCTGCTCTCTCAACCACGCTCTTTTTATTTCCACACATCTCTCTTACCCTTACGTTACTTACTCGATCAAACCACCTCACACCACACATTGTCCTCAAACATCTCATTTCCAGCACATCCATCCTCCTGCGCACAACTCTATCCATAGTCCACGCCTCGCAACCATGCAACATTGTTGGAACCACTATTCCTTCAAACATACCCATTTTTGCTTTCCGAGATAATGTTCTTGACTTCCACACATTCTTCAAGGATCCCAGAATTTTCGCCCCCTCCCCCACCCTATGATCCACTTCCGCTTCCATGTTTCCATCCGCTGCCAGATCCACTCCCAGATATCTAAAACACTTCACTTCCTCCAGTTTTTCTCCATTCAAACTCACCTCCCAATTGACTTGACCCACAACCCTACTGTACCTAATAACCTTGCTCTTATTCACATTTACTCTTAACTTTCTTCTTTCACACACTTTACCAAACTCAGTCACCAGCTTCTGCAGTTTCTCACATGAATCAGCCACCAGCGCTGTATCATCAGCGAACAACAAGTGACTCACTTCCCAAGCTCTCTCATCCCCAACAGACTTCATACTTGCCCCTCTTTCCAAAACACTTGCATTCACCTCCCTAACAACCCCATCCATAAACAAATTAAACAACCATGGAGACATCACACACCCCTGCCGCAGACATACATTCACTGAGAACCAATCACTTTCCTCTCTTCCTACACGTACACATGCCTTACATCCTCGATAAAAACTTTTCACTGCTTCTAACAACTTGCCTCCCACACCATATATTCTTAATACCTTCCACAGAGCATCTCTATCAACTCTATCATATGCCTTCTCCAGATCCATAAATGCTACATACAAATCCATTTGCTTTTCTAAGTATTTCTCACATACATTCTTCATATATATATATATATATATATATATATATATATATATATATATATATATATATATATATATATATATATATATATATATATATATACATATATATATATATATATATTTTTTTTTTTCTGCTTTGTCGCTGTCTCCCGCGTTTGCGAGGTAGCGCAAGGAAACAGACGAAAGAAATGGCCCAACCCACCCCCATACACATGTATATACATACGTCCACACACGCAAATATACATACCTACACAGCTTTCCATGGTTTACCCCAGACGCTTCACATGCCCTGATTCAATCCACTGACAGCACGTCAACCCCGGTATACCACATCGATCCAATTCACTCTATTCCTTGCCCTCCTTTCACCCTCCTGCATGTTCAGGCCCCGATCACACAAAATCTTCTTCACTCCATCTTTCCACCTCCAATTTGGTCTCCCTCTTCTCCTCGTTCCCTCCACCTCCGACACATATATCCTCTTGGTCAATCTTTCCTCACTCATTTTCTCTATGTGCCCAAACCATTTCAAAACACCCTCTTCTGCTCTCTCAACCACGCTCTTTTTATTTCCACACATCTCTCTTACCCTCACGTTACTTACTCGATCAAACCACCTCACACCACACATTGTCCTCAAACATCTCATTTCCAGCACATCCATCCTCCTGCGCACCACTCTATCCATAGCCCACGCCTCGCAACCATACAACATTGTTGGAACCACTATTCCTTCAAACATACCCATTTTTGCTTTCCGAGATAATGTTCTCGACTTCCACACATTCTTCAAGGCTCCCAGAATTTTCGCCCCCTCCCCCACCCTATGATCCACTTCCGCTTCCATGGTTCCATCCGCTGCCAGATCCACTCCCAGATATCTAAAACACTTCACTTCCTCCAGTTTTTCTCCATTCAAACTCACCTCCCAATTGACTTGACCCTCAACCCTACTGTACCTAATAACCTTGCTCTTATTCACATCTACTCTTAACTTTCTTCTTTCACACACTTTACCAAACTCAGTCACCAGCTTCTGCAGTTTCTCACATGAATCAGCCACCAGCGCTGTATCATCAGCGAACAACAACTGACTCACTTCCCAAGCTCTCTCATCCCCAACAGACTTCATACTTGCCCCTCTTTCCAAAACTCTTGCATTTACCTCCCTAACAACCCCATCCATAAACAAATTAAACAACCATGGAGACATCACACACCCCTGCCGCAGACCTACATTCACTGAGAACCAATCACTTTCCTCTCTTCCTACACGTACACATGCCTTACATCCTCCATAAAAACTTTTCACTGCCTCTAAGAACTTGCCTCCCACACCATATATTCTTAATACACTCCACAGAGCATCTCTATCAACTCTATCATATGCCTTCTCCAGATCCATAAATGCTACATACAAATCCATTTGCTTTTCTAAGTATTTCTCACATACATTCTTCAAAGCAAACACCTGATCCACACATCCTCTACCACTTCTGAAACCACACTGCTCTTCCCCAATCTGATGCTCTGTACATGCCTTCACCCTCTCAATCAATACCCTCCCATATAATTTACCAGGAATACTCAACAAACTTATACCTCTGTAATTTGAGCGCTCACTCTTATCCCCTTTGCCTTTGTACAATGGCATTATGCACGCATTCCGCCAATCCTCAGGCACCTCACCATGAGTCATACATACATTAAATATCCTTACCAATCAGTCGACAATACAGTCACCCCCTTTTTTAATAAATTCCACTGCAATACCATCCAAACCTGCTGCCGTGCCGGCTTTCATCTTCCGCAAAGCTTTTACTACCTCTTCTCTGTTTACCAAATCATTTTCCCTAACCCTCTCACTTTGCACACCACCTCGACCAAAACACCCTATATCTGCCACTCTATCATCAAACACATTCAACAAACCTTCAAAATACTCACTCTATTTCCTTCTCACATCACCACTACTTGTTATCACCTCCCCATTTGCGCCCTTCACTGAAGTTCCCGTTTGCTGGGATGAAGAAGTAAGATTATTAGTGAAAGAGAAGAGAGAGGCATTTGAACGATTTTTGCAGGGAAAAAATGCAATTGAGAGGGAGAGGTATAAAAGAAAGAGGCAGGAGGTCAAGAGAAAGGTGCAAGAGGTGAAAAAGAGGGCAAATGAGAGTTTGGGTGAGAGAGTATCATCAAATTTTAGGTAGAATAAAAAGATGTTTTGGAAGGAGGTAAATAAAGTGCGTAAGACAAGGGAGCAAATGGGAACTTCAGTGAAGGGGGCAAATGGGGAGGTGATAACAAGTAGTGGTGATGTGAGAAGGAGATGGAGTGAGTATTTTGAAGGTTTGTTGAATGTGTTTGATGATAGAGTGGCAGATATAGGGTGTTTTGGTCGAGGTGGTGTGCAAAGTGAGAGGGTTAGGGAAAATGATTTGGTAAACAGAGAAGAGGTAGTAAAAGCTTTGCGGAAGATGAAAGCCGGCACGGCAGCAGGTTTGGATGGTATTGCAGTGGAATTTATTAAAAAAGGGGGTGACTGTATTGTTGTCTGGTTGGTAAGGTTATTTAATGTATGTATGATTCATGGTGAGGTGCCTGAGGATTGGCGGAATGCTTGCATAGTGCCATTGTACAAAGGCAAAGGGGATAAGAGTGAGTGCTCAAATTACCGAGGTTTAATTTTGTTGAGTATTCCTGGTAAATTATATGGGAGGGTATTGATTGAGAGGGTGAAGGCGTGTACAGAGCATCAGATTGGGGAAGAGCAGTGTGGTTTCAGAAGTGGCAAAGGATGTGTGGATCAGGTGTTTGCTTTGAAAAATGTATGTGAGAAATACTTAGAAAAACAAATGGATTTGTATGTAGCATTTATGGATCTGGAGAAGGCATATGATAGAGTTGATAGAGATGCTCTGTGGAGTGTATTAGGAATATATGGTGTGGGAGGCAAGTTGGTAGAAGCAGTGAAAAGTTTTTATCGAGGATGTAAGGCATGTGTACGTGTAGGAAGAGCGGAAAGTGATTGGTTCTCAGTGAATGTAGGTTTGCGGCAGGGGTGTGTGATGTCTCCATGGTTGTTTAATTTGTTTATGGATGGGGTTGTTAGGGAGGTGAATGCAAGAGTTTTGGAAAGAGGGGCAAGTATGGAGTCTGTTGTGGATGAGAGAGCTTGGGAAGTGAGTCAGTTGTTGTTCGCTGATGATACAGCGCTGGCGGCTGATTCATGTAAGAAACTGCAGAAGCTGGTGACTGAGTTTGGTAAAGTGTGTGAAAGAAGAAAGTTAAGAGTAAATGTGAATAAGAGCAAGGTTATGAGGTACAGTAGGGTTGAGGGTCAAGTGAATTGGGAGGTAAGTTTGAATGGACAAAAACTGGAGGAAGTAAAGTGTTTTAGATATCTGGGAGTGGATCTGGCAGCGGATGGAACCATGGAAGCGGAAGTGAATCATACGTTGGTGGAGGGGGCGAAAATTCTGGGAGCATTGAAGAATGTTTGGAAGTCGAGAGCATTATCTAGGAAAGCAAAAATGGGTATGTTTGAAGGAATAGTGGTTCCAACAATGTTGTATGGTTGCGAGGCGTGGGCTATGGATAGAGTTGTGCGCAGGAGGGTGGATATACTGGAAATGAGATGTTTGAGGACAATATGTGGTGTGAGGTGGTTTGATCGAGTAAGTAATGTAAGGGTGAGAGAGATGTGTGGAAATAAAAAGAGTGTGGTTGAGAGAGCAGAAGAGGGTGTTTTGGTATGGTTTGGTCGCATGGAGAGAATGAGTGGGGAAAGATTGACCAAGAGGATATATGTGTCAGAGGTGGAGGGAACGAGGAGAAGTGGGAGACCAAATTGGCGGTGGAAAGATGGAGTGAAAAAGATTTTGGTTGATCGGGGCCTGAACATGCAGGAGGGTGAAAGGTGTGCAAGGAATAGAGTGAATTTGAACGATGTGGTATACCGGGGTCGACGTGCTGTCAATGTATTCAACCAGGACATGTGAAGCGTCTGGGGTAAACCATGTAAAGTGTGTGGGGCCTGGGTGTGGAAAGGGAGCTGTGGTTTCGGTGCATTATTACATGACAGCTAGAGTGTGAACGAATGGGGCCTTTGGTGTCTTTCCTAGCGCTACCTCGTACACATGAGGGGGAGGGGGTTGTTATTCCATGTGTGGCGAGGTGGCGATGGGAACAAATAAAGGCAGACAGTATGAATTATGTACATGTGTGTATATGTATATGTCTGTGTGTGTATATATATGTGTACATTGAGATGTATAGGTATATATATTTGCGTGCGTGGACGTGTATGTATATACATGTGTATATGGGCGGGTTGGGCCATTCTTTCGTCTGTTTCCTTGCGCTACCTCGCTAACGCGGGAGACAGCGACAAAGCAAAAGAAATGAACAAATAGTATATATATATATATATATATATATATATATATATATATATATATATATATATATATATATATATATATATATATATATATATGAACACATATACATATTCATACTTTCTTCCCTTCATCCAACTCCGGCGCTATCCCGTTTCACAGAAAACAGCATTGACATCCCCTACATCAGCGAGGTAGCGCCAAGAAACAGACGAAGAAACGCCACATCCGTTTACATCCATACACGAGCTGTCATGTGTAATGCACAACCATAGTTCTATATCCACATACAGGCCCCACACACCTTTTCATGGTTTACACCGAACGTTTCACGTGCCCTAGTTCGGTCCATTAACGGCACGTTGACCCCAGTATACTACATTGTTCCAGTTTGTTCTTTTCCGTGCATGCTTTTCGAACTCTTGCATGTTCAGGTCCCGGTTGTTCAATACCCTTTTTACTCCATCCTTTCATCTCCAATTTGTCTCTCGCCTCTTTGTTCCCTCCACTTCTGACACATATATCGTTTTCGTCAACCTTTCCTCACTCATCTTCTCCATTGTCTAATCGATTTCAGCACATCTGCTCTCTCAAGTACACTCTTTTTATTATCACACATCTCTCTTACCCTTTCATTACTTACTCGATCAAACCAACTCACACCACATATTGTCCTCAAACATCTCATTTCCAATACATCCACCCTCCTCCGTACAACTCTATCTATCACACCTCGCACCATATAGATTGTTGGAACTACTATTGCTTCAAACATATCCATTTTTGCTCTCCGAGATAATGTTCTCTCTTTCCACACATTCTTCGTGGCTTCCAGGACCTTCACCCCCTCCCAACCCTATGACTCACTTCCGTTTCTATTGTTCCATCCGCTGCTAAATCCACTCCCAGATATCTAAAACACTTCATTTCCTCCTCTTTTCCTCTAACTAACTTGTTCCTCACTCCTGGTGAACCTAATAACCTTGTGTTTAAACATATTTAATCTCAGCTTTCTCCTTTCACAGACTCTTTCAAAGTCAGTTTCCAACTTCTGCAGTTTCTCACTTGAATCAGCCACCAATGCTGTATCGATGGCGAACAACAACTGACTCACTTCCCAGGCCCTCTCATCCCCAAGAGACTGCATACTCGCCCCTCTCTTCAAGACTTCTGCATTTACCTCCCGCACCACCCCATCCATAAACAAATTAAACAACCTTGGAGACATCACACACCCCTGCCGCACACCGACGTTGCCTGAGAGCCATTCACTCCCCTCTCTTCCAACACGTACACATGTCTTACACCCTTGATGAAAACTTCTGTTTGCTTCGGGCTGCTTACCTCCCACACCATATACTCTTAATACCTTCCACAGAGCATCTCTATCAACTCTATCATATGCCTTTACCAGACCCATAAATGCCACACGCAAATCCGTCTATTTTTCTAAGTATTTCTCACACAATCTTTAAAGCAAACACCTGATTCACACATCATTTACCACTTCTGAAACCACACTGCTCTTCCCTAATCTGATGCTCTGTACATGCCTTCACCCTGTCAATCAATACCCTCCCATACATTTTACCTGGAATACTCAACAAACTTTAGCCTCTGTAGTTTGAACACTCACCTTTATTCCCTTTTCCTTTATACAATGGCACTGTGCACGTATTCCGCCAATCCTCAGGCTCCTTACAATGATTCATATATACTCTGAATATCCTTACCAACCAATCGACAACACAGCCACCCCCTTTCTTAAGACATTCAATTGCAATACCATCGATTTCCTCAGCTTTGCCGCATTTCATCTTCCGCAAGGCTTTCACTACACCTCTCTTCACGAAACCACTCTCCGTGGCTTTCTCACTTCGCACATCACCCCGACCAAAACACCCTACATCTGCCACTTTATCGTAAATCATATTTAACAATACTTCAAAATACTCACTCTATCTACTCCTTACTCCATCACTACCTCTTATCCTTTCCTCTTTTGCTCCATTCACCGATGTTCCCATTTGTTCTTTTGTCTTTCGCACATTATTTACCTCTTCCCAAAACATCTTTTTATTCTCCCTAATGTTTGATGATACTCTCTTACCTCAACAATTGCCCTCTTTTTCAATCCCTGAACCTTCCTCTTGACCTCCTGCCGCTTTCTCTTATATGTCTTCCAATCATTGCACTCTTTCCTTGCAAATACCCTCCAAAAGCCTCTCTTTCCTCTTTCACTAGCAACTTAACTTCTTCATCTTACCACTCACTATCCTTTCTAATCTGCCCACCTCCCACCCTTTGCATACTACATGCATCTCTTGTACATGCCATCACTGCTTCCCTGCCATTCTTCACCCACTTCCATCATTTTATTTGCTCTCACCTTTGGCATTCCTTACTCAGTCTCTCTCTGCTGATATTTCTTCGCACAGTCCTTTCCAGGCTCACTTACTCTCACAACTTTCTTCGCTACACTGTGCCCTCTTTTTGCAAAAACTTCTGCAAATCTTGACCCTCATCTCCCCAAGATAGTAATCAGACATCCCTCCAGTTACCCCTCTCTACTTATTTACATCCAGATGTCTCTCTTTTACACGCCTATCAATCTATACGTAATCTGATAATGCCCATTAACCATCCCACCCCCTCACATACGTATACTTTTGTATATCTCTCTTTTATAACCAGTTATTCCCAATCATGTCTTTTTTCGGTACACAACTCCACAAGCTCTTCACCATTTCGATTTATAATGCTAAACACCCCATGCGCACAAATTATACCTTCAACTGCCACTTTACTGCCACCCTTTACTAATATCCGATCTCATGCACCAAGATTGCTGACACACTTACTCAGCTGCTCCCCAAGCACGTGCCTCTCATGATCTTTCGTCTCATGACCAGGTGCATATGCACCAATAATCACCCATCTCTCTCCATCCACTTTCGGCTTTACCCAAATCAATATGTACGAAAATAGATATATAAATGAATAAATAAGTAAATAGATATACAGTATTTAGTTACAACATTATCACTCCTGATGTTATTTACGTATTTGTCACTTTCTTTCCTAGGTTAATAAACGATAATCTGAGTCGTCCGTTAGATGCGTCAGGGAACAGAGCCTTGTGTCCTTAGACTGGAAGAAAGAATGGTGTCCATTATTGTCCCTGGACCATAAAGGATGCGGGTCGTTAGTGTCCCTGGACCGTAGAGAGTGCATTTCGGTAGTGTCTCTGGACTGTGGGGGATGTGGCCCATTAGTGTCCTCGAATCGTGTAAGATGTGGCCCATTGTGTCTCAAGACCGTGCAGGATGTGTCTCTTCGTGTCCTTGGACGGTGTAGAATGCGGTTCGTTAGTTCCCTTGAACCGTGCAGGATGTGGCCCTTAGTGTCCTTGGACGGTGCAGAATGATGTCCGTTAGTTTTCCAGGAGGGTGCAAGATGTGCCCTTTAGTGTCCTTGGACCGTGCAGGATGCGTTCCGTTAGTTTCCCTGGACTGTGCAGGATGTGGCCTGTTAGAGTAGGGCACTGTAAGGTCGGATGAGCCAGTGTAGATAGTGTGAGGGGACAGTATAACATGGAGCTCTGTAGGATATCCTCCTGTGGAACTGGACACTTTTAAGATCGGACACTGTAGGATAGGAGACAGTAAGGCACCTTAGGACATGTTACCTTAACGAGGGTCATGAAAGGACTTAACACTGTACAACGGGGCATCGTAAGTTGTGTCGTTGTACGGTGGGTCACTGTAGGACTGTACACTGTAGAACACAATACCAAATTAGGTTTACTGTAACATAGATGTAGAGGCGAAAGATTTATGTTTTGAAGGAAACCAGAATCACTGTAGGACTGTAGACTAGAACACAACATCAGAGTAAGTCTTACGGTAAGATGAGTCACTGTAGGACTGTACACTGTAAAACAGGACACTGTAAGATGGCCTACAGTAAAATCTATCACTGGAAAACTGGCACTGCAGAAAGGGCTTATCATCAACCAAGTCACTGCAGGGTTAGACCCTGTGGTATGGTGCATTGTGGGCATAGTCGCTACAGGATCGAACGGCGTGGGACAGAGCACTGTAAGCTGGGTCACAGTAAGACTAGATGCTGTGAAATAGGGTAATGTAAGCTTGGTCACTGTAGGACTCGATGATGTGATATGAACCACGATAGGCTTAGTCACTGTAGGACCAAACGGCGAGGGACAGAGCCCTGCAAGCTGGGCTACTGTAGGACCGAATATTGTGGAATGGGGCAATGTAGGCTTAGTTACTGTAAGACTAGATGCTGTGGAATGGGGCACCGTAGACTTGGCCACTACAGGACTAGATGCTGTGGAATGGGGCACTGTGAACGTGGTCACTGTAGGAATGGATGCAGTGGAATAGAGTGCTGTAGGCTGGATCATTGTAGGACCGAATGCTGTAGAACGGGGCACTGTAGATTTGGTTACTGTAGGACTGGAAACTATGGAGTGCGACTCTGTGGGCTAAGTTATGTGGAACAGGATACTTTAGAACGGAACACTGTAGACTGGGTCACTGTGGGAATAGATAATGCAGAACAAGGCACTGTAGGCTGGATCACTATAAGATGAATAACTATAGAATAGGATACGTTAGGGTGAGACACTGTAGACTCGATTGTCGTGGGATGGGCAATTAGTAATGGTGGGACACTGGAAGATGGTTTACTAGAACGAGAGAGTTCCTGTGAATCTTTAATCCTTGAAGAAGAACAACGGATTTATAACAGAGTTCAGGTTCAGTAGCCGGAACTTAGGGGCCAGCACCTTCAGCCACGCAGTCACCCGGCCTGGAGCCGACTTTGTACAGGTGAAAATGGTCAAGATGTTTGATATCGATTCGTTTAAACCGCAAATAGAGCGTCTCCTCCGGCACATTCTTTTCTTTAGTTTGGAGCCAAGTGTTCAAGATCGTGTTCATACGTTGCTATGGTATACATCCAACAAAACAACATGTTCACACCTATATCTCCAATACAAGGACATGTTTCACATCTTTGTTATCTCCAACACAATTATATGCTTCATAACTTTGCTATCTCCAACACAACTACACGTTTCAGGCCTTTGTTATCTCCAACATTAGCAGATGTTTAAGGGTCAGGAATGTGACGCTGCTGCTGGTCAGGCGTTTGTGCGGGAGGAGAGAGAGCGTCAGAAGAGATCGTTCATCTAACATTTCTTAGTGTGTTCATTGTGAATGTTAATGTTATATTATGGTCACGAGGAACACGGAGGAGAGACGACACGGTTTCGTCCACGTACGTCAGTGAGGTTCGTGTTTAGCACGAAGCCTTGAAACACAGTCACAGGTATTCGCACAACACACCCCACATGACTGTTGATTATCGCATCCTTAACAAATGATGTATGTAAACCACACTTAACCTTAGACTTAATACGGGTCGTGTACACCACTGACGAATATCTGAGCAACAACCTGGTATAACATTATACCAATTGAACGCTATGAATATCACTATATGAACTGTTCAGTATCTAATGGGAGGACAGTGCTATATTGTGTGTCCGACCACTAATTCATGTTGCACGACCATCACTCACACTACGTGGGTTGGGAAGACAATGTTATAGCGTGCGTCCGATCATGCACACAATGTTGCACGACCATCAGTCACACTACGTTGGTTGGGAAGACAATGTTATAGCGTACGTCCGATCATGCAGACAATGTTGCACGACCATCACTCACACTACGTGGCTTCAGAATGAGACAAACCATTTGAATCCTTCTGCCACAAACTTCATATCAAATAAGTTTATGGAGGAGACACTATAAATGGGAAGACACGGAAAAGATTGCTTCAGGAGCGGTACGTGGAACACGCAGACAAACACTTACTGTCCAGTCTTACCCCATATGCCATTTTCTCTAAAACAGAAGATAAAGAACTGGTTTTTGCAGACGTAAACAAGCGTGAGGGTAGTAGAGGTTCCTGCTCAGTGTCCTTCAACTCCTCAGTAAGACAGATGGTGTTCCAGGAATTCACAAGCTTCGACTGTAGCGTCTAAATTGTCTTGTAACAAATAATGAAGAACTTAATGATGGCAAGTTGTGATGTGTTATTCCTTAAGTTTCTACAACTCCACTGAAATATTACTTAAGCTTAAGCAGGATCAATGTAATAATCCTCAGGCTTCTGTGGGCTCGCTGTTATACTTCTGTAGTCCAATTGTAGTATATCAAACAAGTTAATCTTGAGTAATAGCGGCGGCGTGGGCTATAGATAGAGTTGTCGGGAGGAGGGTGGATGTGCTGGAAATGAGATGTTTGAGGACAATATGTGGTGTGAGGTGGTTTGATCGAGTAAGTAATAAGAGGGTAAGAGAGATGTGTGGTAATAAAAACAATGTGGTTGAGAGGGCAAAAGAGGGTGTGTTGATATGGTTTGGTCACATGGAGAGAATGAGTGAGGAAAGATCGACAAAGAGGATATATGTGTCAGAGGTGGAGGGAACGAGGAAAAGTGGGAGACCAAATTGGAGGTGGAGAGATGGAGTGAAAAAGATTTTGAGGGTGAAAGGCGTGCAAGGAATAGAGTGAACTGGAACAATGTTGTATACCAGGGTCGACGTGCTGTCAATGCATTGAACCAGGGCATGTGCAGTATCTGGGGTAAAACATGGAAAGTTTTGTTTGGCCTGGACGGCCTGGATGGCCTGGATATATATATATATATATATATATATATATATATATATATATATATATATATATATATATATATATATATATATATTGTTTATTTTAATTTGTCGCTGTCTCCCGCGTTTGCGAGGTAGCGCAAGGAAACAGACGAAAGAAATGGCCCAACCCACCCCCATACACATATATATACGTACACGTCCACACACGCAAATATACATACCCATACATCTCAATGTACACATATATATACACACACAGACACATACATATATACACATGCACACCATTCACACTGCCTGCCTTTATTCATTCCCATCGCCACCTCGCCACACATGGAATAACATCCCCCTCCCCCTTCATGTGTGCGATGTAGCGCTAGGAAAAGACAACAAAGGCCCCATTCGTTCACACTCAGTCTCTAGCTGTCATGCAATAATGCCCTAAACCACAGCTCCCTTTCCACATCCAGGCCCCACACAACTTTCCATGGTTTACCCCAGACGCTTCACATGCCCTGATTCAACCCATTGACAGCACGCCGACCCCGGTATACCACAGCGATCCAATTCACTCTATTCCTTGCCCGCCTTTCACCCTCCTGCATGTTCAGGCCCCGAACACTCAAGATCTTTTTCACTCCATCTTTCAACCTCCAATTTGGTCTCCCACTTCTCCTCGTTCCCTCCACCTCCGACACATATTTCCTCTTGGTCAATCTTTCCTCACTCATTCACTCCATGTGACCAAACTATTTCAAAACACCCTCCTCTGCTCTCTCAACCACGCTCTTTTCATTTTCACACATCTCTCTCACCCTTACATTACTTACTCGATCAAACCACCTCACACCACATATTGTCCTCAAACATTTCATTTCCAGCACATCCACCCTCCTGCACACAACTCTATCCATAGCCCACGCCTCGCAACCATACAACATTGTTGGAACCACTATTCCTTCAAACATACCCATTTTTGCTTTCGGAGATAATGTTCTCCAGTTCCACACATTCTTCAAGGCTCCCAGGATCTTCGCCCCCTCCCCCAACCTATGTTTCACTTCCGCTTCCATGGTTCCATCCGCTGCCAGAGCCACTCCCAGATATCTAAAACACTTTACTTCCTCCAGTTTTTCTCCATTCAAACTTACCTCCCAATTGACTTGACCCTCAACCCTACTGTACCTAAGAACCTTGCTCTTATTCACATTTACTCTTAACTTTCTTCTTTCACACACATTACCAAACTCAGTCACCAGTTTCTGCAGTTTCTCACATGAATCAGCCACCAGCGCTGTATCATCAGCGAACAACAACTGACTCACTTCCCAAGCTCTCTCATCACAACAGACTTCATACTTGCCCCTCTTTCCAAAACTCTTGCATTCACCTCCCTAACAACCCCATCCATAAACAAATTAAACAACCATGGAGACATCACAAACCCCTGCCGCAAACCTACATTCACTGAGAACCAATCACTTTCCTCTCTTCCTACACGTACACATGCCTTACATCCTCGATAAAAACTTTTCACTGCTTCTAACAACTTGCCTCCCACATCATATATTCTTAGTGCCTTTCACAGAGCATCTCTATCAACCCTATCATATTCTTTCTCCAGATCCATAAATGCTACTTACAAATCCATTTGCTTTTCTAAGTATTTCTCACATACATTCTTCAAAGCAAACACCTGATCCACACATCCTCTACCACTTCTGAAACCACACTGCTCTTCCCCAATCTGATGCTCTGTACATGCCTTCACCCTCTCAATCAATACCCTCCCATATAATTTACCAGGAATACTCAACAAACTTATACCTCTATAATTTGAGCACTCACTCTTATCCCCTTTGCCTTTATACAATGGCACTATGCACGCATTCCGCCAATCCTCAGGCACCTCACCTTACCAACCAGTCAACAATACAGTCAACCCCTTTTTTAATAAATTTCACTGCAATACCATTCAAACATGCTGCCTTGCCGGCTTTCATCTTCCGCAAAGCTTTTACTACCTCTTCTCTGTTTACCAAATCATTTTCCCTAACCCTCTCACTTTGCACACTACCTCGACCAAAACACCCTATATCTGCCACTCTATCATCAAACACATTCAAGAAACCTTCAAAATACTCACTCCATCTCCTTTTCATATCACCACTACTTGTTATCACCTCCCCATTAGCCACCTTCACTGAAGTTCCCATTTGCTCCCTTGTCTTACGCGCTTTATCTACCTCCTTCTAGAACATCTTTTTATTCTCCCTAAGATTTAATGATACTTTCTCACCCCAACTCTCATTTGCCCTCTTTTTCACCTCTTGCACCTTTCTCTTGACCTCCTGTCTCTTTCTTTTATACATCTCCCAGTCATTTGCATTTTTTCCCTGCAAAAATCGTCCAAATGCCTCTCTCTTCTCTTTCACTAATAATCTTACTTCTTCATCCCACCACTCACTACCCTTTCTAATCAACCCACCTCTCACGCTTCTCTTGCCACAAGCATCTTTTGCGCAAGCCATCACTGCTTCCCTAAATACATTCCATTCCTCCCCCACTCCCCTTACCTCCTGTGTTCTCACCTTTTTCCATTCTGTACTCAGTCTCTCCTGGTACTTCCTCACACAAGTCTCCTTCCCAAGCTCACTTACTCTCACCACCCTCTTCACCCCAAAATTCGCTCTTCTTTTCTGAAAACCCATACAAATCTTTACCTTCGCTCTCACAAGATAATGATCAGACATCCCTCCAGTTGCACCTCTCAGCACATTAACATCCAAAAGTCTCTCTTTCGCGCGCCTGTCAATTAACATTTAGTCCAATAACGCTCTCTGGCCATCTCTCCTACTTACATACGTATACTTATGTATATCTCGCTTTTTAAACCAGGTATTCCCAATCACCAGTCCTTTTTCAGCACATAAATCTACAATCTCTTCACCATTTCCATTTACAACACTGAACACCCCATGTATACCAGTTATTCCCTCAACTGCCACATTACTCTCCTTTGCATTCAAATCACCCATCACTATAACCCGGCCCTGTGCATCAAAACCACTAACACACTCATTCAGCTGCTCCCAAAACACTTGCCTCTCATGATCTTTCTTCTCATGCCCAGGTGCATATGCACCAATAATCACCCATCTCTCTCCATCAACTTTTAGTTTTACCCATATTAATCTAGAATTTACTTTCTTACATTCTATCACATACTCCCACAACTCCTGTTTCAGGAGTATTGCTACTCGTTCCCTTGCTCTTGTCCTCTCACTAACCCCTGACTTTACTCCCAAGACATTCCCAAACCACTCTTCCCCTTTACCCTTAAGCTTCGTTTCACTCAGAGCCAAAGCATCCAGGTTCCTTTCCTCAAACATACTACCTATCTTTTTTTCACATCTTGGTTACATCCACGCGCATTTAGACACCCCAATCTGAGCCTACGAGGAGGATGAACACTCCCCGCGTGACTCCTTCTGTTTCCCATTTTAGAAAGTTAAAATACAAGGACAGGAGGATTTCTGGCCCCCCGCTCCCGTCCCCTCTAGTCGCCTTCAAGGACACGTGAGGAATGCATGGGAAGTATTCTTTCTGCCCTATCCCCAGGGATAGGGCAGTGTTGTTTGAATGGAGAAAAACTGGAGGAAGTAAAGTGTCTTAGATATCTGGCAGTGGATCTGGCAGCGGATGGAACCATGGAAGCGGAAGTGAATCATAGGGTGGGGGATGGAGCGAAAATCCTGGGAGCCTTGAAGAATGTGTGGAAGTCGAGAACATTATCTCGGAAAGCAAAAATGGGTATGTTTGAAGGAATAGTGGTTCCAACAATGTTGTATGGTTGCGAGGCGTGGGCTATGGATAGAGTTGTGCGCAGGAGAGTGGATGTGCTGGAAATGAGATGTTTGAGGACAATATGTGGTGTGAGGTGGTTTGATCGAGCAAGTAATGTAAGGGTAAGAGAGATGTGTGGAAATAAAAAGAGCGTGGTTGAGAGAGCAGAAGAGGGTGTTTTGAAATGGTTTGGGCACATGGAGAGAATGAGTGAGGAAAGATTGACCAAGAGGATATATGTGTCGGAGGTGGAGGGAACGAGAAGTGGGAGACCAAATTGGAGGTGGAAAGATGGAGTGAAAAAGATTTTGAGTGATCGGGGCCTGAACATGCAGGAGGGTGAAAGGCGGGCAAGGAATAGAGTGAATTGGATCGATGTGGTATACCGGGGTTGACGTGCTGTCAGTGGATTGAATCAGGGCATGTGAAGCGTCTGGGGTAAACCATGGAAAGCTGTGTGGGGCCTGGATGTGGAAAGGGAGTTGTGGTTTCGGGCATTATTGCATGACAGCTAGAGACTGAGTGTGAACGAATGGGGCCTTTGTTGTCTTTTCCTAGCGCTACCCCGCACACGTGAGGGGGGAGGGGGATGTTATTCCATGTGTGGCGAGGTGGCGATGGGCATGAATAAAGGCAGACAGTGTGAATTGTGTGCATGTGTATGTATGTATGTGCCTGTGTGTGTATATATATGTGTACATTGAGATGTATAGGTATGTATATTTGCGTGTGTGGACGTGTGTGTATATACATGTGTATGGGGGTGGGTTGGGCCATTTCTTTCGTCTGTTTCCTTGCGCTACCTCGCAAACGCGGGAGACAGCGACAAAGCAAAATAAATAAATAAATATATATATATATATATATATATATATATATATATATATATATATACATATATATATATATATATATATATATATATGAAAAATGTAAGAAATAATTTAGAAAATTGAAACTTCTAGCTCGAAATGAAATGAAAAATGAATGTCACATAATGGTTCAACCTCTGGCTATGGAAAAGGGAAATGTATAAATCATTTACACAAACGTCAATAGTAGTTTTCATCAATTTAACCACTGTATCATACTGCCTGGTCCACTTCTTCTCTTATCATGAAACTGGAATATTGGCTTATGATATTTCTCAATTGTCTTCACTACACAAAGTACAACCAAATCTTGGATACATGAGGGTAGATAGTTGGCCATCCGCCATAATAAAGTCTTGACAGAACAAAAGTTTATCTGGACCTCAAGTTTTCCAGTTCATTCATGAAAAACACCTTTTTGCTTTCCATCTCTATCACTTTGAAAAAAAAAATGTTCCATTTGTTCACATTTCAATGAAAAAATAAGCTTCAATGTCTAAGCTACATTTTTTTCCAATTTCACTATTTTCTTGCCAGAGCACCATGTATGAAAACTATCACTACAGTAACACAACTATAAACATTTACTTCTCCTTTAAAAAAAAAATATAGAGGATGTGTGGATCAGGTGTTTGCTTTGAAGAATGTATGTGAGAAATACTTAGAAAAGCAAATGGATTTGTATGTAGCATTTATGGATCTGGAGAAGGCATATGATAGAGTTGATAGAGATGCTCTGTGGAAGGTATTAAGAATATATGGTGTGGGAGGAAAGTTGTTAGAAGCAGTGAAAAGTTTTTATCGAGGATGTAAGGCATGTGTACGTGTACGAAGAGAGGAAAGTGATTGGTTCTCAGTGAATGTAGGTTTGCGGCAGGGGTGTGTGATGTCTCCATGGTTGTTTAATTTGTTTATGGATGGGGTTGTTAGGGAGGTAAATGCAAGAGTTTTGGAAAGAGGGGCAAGTATGAAGTCTGTTGGGGATGAGAGAGCTTGGGAAGTGAGTCAGTTGTTGTTCGCTGATGATACAGCGCTGGTGGCTGATTCATGTGAGAAACTGCAGAAGCTGGTGACTGAGTTTGGTAAAGTGTGTGGAAGAAGAAAGTTAAGAGTAAATGTGAATAAGAGCAAGGTTATTAGGTACAGTAGGGTTGAGGGTCAAGTCAATTGGGAGGTGAGTTTGAATGGAGAAAAACTGTAGGAAGTGAAGTGTTTTAGATATCTGGGAGTGGATCTGGCAGCGGATGGAACCATGGAAGCGGAAGTGGATCATAGGGTGGGGGAGGGGGCGAAAATTCTGGGGGCCTTGAAGAATGTGTGGAAGTCGAGAACATTATCTCGGAAAGCAAAAATGCGTATGTTTGAAGGAATAGTGGTTCCAACAATGTTGTATGGTTGCGAGGCGTGGGCTATGGATAGAGTTGTGCGCAGGAGGATGGATGTGCTGGAAATGAGATGTTTGAGGACAATGTGTGGTGTGAGGTGGTTTGATCGAGTGAGTAACGTAAGGGTAAGAGAGATGTGTGGAAATAAAAAGAGCGTGGTTGAGAGAGCAGAAGAGGGTGTTTTGAAGTGGTTTGGGCACATGGAGAGAATGAGTGAGGAAAGATTGACTAAGAGGATATATGTGTCGGAGGTGGAGGGAACGAGGAGAAGAGGGAGACCAAATTGGAAGTGGAAAGATGGAGTGAAAAAGATTTTGTGTGATCGGGGCCTGAACATGCAGGAGGGTGAAAGGAGGGCAAGGAATAGAGTGAATTGGAGCGATGTGGTATACCGGGGTTGACGTGCTGTCAGTGGATTGAATCAAGGCATGTGAAGCGTCTGGGGTAAACCATGGAAAGCTGTGTAGGTATGTATATTTGCGTGTGTGGACGTATGTATATACATGTGTATGGGGGGGGGGGTTGGGCCATTTCTTTCGTCTGTTTCGTTGCGCTACCTCGCAAACGCGGGAGACAGCGACAAAGTATAAAAAAAAGAAAAAAAAAAAATATATATATATATATATATATATATATATATATATATATATATATATATATATATATATATATATATATGTATATATTCCTATGAGTCCACGGGGAAAATGAAACAAGAAAAGTTCCCAAGTGCACTTTCGTGTAATAATCACACCATCAGGGGAGATACAAGAGAGAAATATAACAGTCAGTTGATATACATCGAAGAGACGAAGCTTCGTCTCTTCGATGTATATCAACTGACTGTTATATTTCTCTCTTGTATCTTCCCTGATGATGTGATTATTACACGAAAGTGCACTTGGGAACTTTTCGTGTTTCATTTTCCCCGTGGACTCATAGGAATATCTTGATCACGCACAAATTTGTGATCCTTTCCAATATATATATATATATATATATATATATATATATATATATATATATATATATATATATATATATATATATATATATATATATATATATATATATATATATATATACATACATATATATATATATATATATATATATATATATATATATATATATATATATATATATATATATATATATATATATATATATATGTGTGTGTGTGGCAGTTGAGGGAATAATTGGTATACATGGGGTGTTCAGTGTTGTAAATGGAAATGGTGAAGAGCTTGTAGATTTATGTGCTGAAAAAGGACTGGTGATTGGGAATACCTGGTTTAAAAAGCAAGATATACATAAGTATACTTATGTAGGTAGGAGAGATGGCCAGAGAGCGTTATTGGATTACGTGTTAATTGACAGGCGCGCGAAAGAGAGACTTTTGGATGTTAATGTGCTGAGAGGTGCAACTGGAGGGATGTCTGATCATTATCTTGTGAAGGCGAAGGTGAAGATTTGTAGGGGTTTTCAGAAAAGAAGAGTAAGTGAGCTTGGGAAGGAGACTTGTGTGAGGAAGTACCAGGAGAGAGTGAGTACAGAATGGAAAATGGTGAGAACAAAGGGGGTAAGGGGAGTGGGTGAGGAATGGGATGTATTTAGGGAAGCAGTGATGGCTTGCGCAAAAGGTTCTTGTGGCATGAGAATCGTGGGAGGTGGGTTGATTAGCAAGGGTAGTGAGTGGTGGGATGAAGAAGTAAGATTATTAGTGAAAGAGAAGAGAGAGGCATATGGACGATTTTTGAAGGTAAAAAATGCAAATGAGTGGGAGATATATAAAAGAAAGAGGCAGGAGGTCAAGAAAAAGGTGCAAGAGGTGAAAAAGAGGGCAAATGAGAGTTGGGGCGAGAGAGTATCATTAAATTTTAGGGAGAATAAAAACATGTTTTGGAAGGAAGTAAAGAAAGTGCGTAAGACAAGGGAACAAAAGGGAACTTCAGTGAAGGGGGCTAATGGGTGATAACAAGTAGTGGTAATGTGAGAATTAGATGGAGTGAGTATTTTGAAGGTTTGTTGAATGAGTTTGATGATAGAGTGGCAGATATAGGGTGTTTTGGTCGAGGTGGTGTGCAAAAAGAGAGGGTTAGGGAAAATGATTTGGTAAACAGAGAAGAGGTAGTAAAAGCTTTGCGGAAGATGAAAGCCGGTAAGGCAGCGGGTTTGGATGGTATTGCAGTAGAATTTATTAAAAAAGGGGGTGACTTGTTGGTAAGGTTATTTCATTTATGTATGACTCATGGTGTGGTGCCTGAGGATTGGCGGAATGCTTGCATAGTGCCATTGTTCAAAGGCAAAGGGGATGAAAATGAGTGCTCAAATTACAGAGGTGTAAGTTTGTTGGGTATTCCCGGTAGATTGTGTGGGAGGGTATTGATTTAGAGGGTGAAGGCATGTACAGAGCATCAGATTGGGGAAGAGCAGTGTTGTTTCAGAAGTGGTAGAGGATGTGTGGATCAGGTGTTTGCTTTGAGGAATGCCTGTGAGAAATACTTAGAAAAATAAATGGATTTGTATGTAGCATTTATGGATCTGGAGAAGGCATATGATAGAGTTGAAAGAGATGCTCTGTGGAAGGTATTAAGAATATATGGTGTGCGAGGCAAGTGAAAAGTTTTTATCGAGGATGTAAGGCATGTGTACGTGTAGGAAGAGAGGAAAGTGATTGGTTCTCAGTGAATGTAGGTTTGCGGCAGGGGTGTGTGATGTCTCCATGGTTGTTTAATATGTTTATCGATGGGGTTGTTAGAGAGGTGAATGCAAGAGGGGCAGTCTGCAGTCTGTTATGGATGAGAGAGCTTGGGAAGTGAGTCAGTTGTTGTTCGCTGACGATACAGCGCTGGTGGCTGATTCGTGTAAAAAACTGCAGAAGCTGGTGACTGAGTTTGGTAAAGTGTGTGGAAGAAGAAAGCTCAGAGTAAATGTGAATAAGAGCAAGGTTATTAGGTACAGTAGGGTTGAAGGGCAAGTCAACTGGGAGGTAAGTTTGAATGGGGAAAAACTGGAGGAAGTGAAGTGTTTTAGATGCCTGGAAGTCGATTTGGCAGCGGATGGAACGATGGAAGCGGAAGTGAATCATAGGGTGGGGGAGGGGGCGAACATTCTGGGAGAGCTCAAGAATGTGTGGAAGTCGAGAACATTATCTCGGAAAGCAGAAATGGGTATGTTTGAAGGAATAGTGGTTCCAACAATGTTATATGATTGCGAGGCGTGGGCTATGGATAGAGTTGTGCGGAGGAGGGTGGATGTGTTGGAAATGAAATGTTTGAGGACAATATGTGGTGTGAGATGGTTTGATCGAGTAAGTGATAATAGGGTAAGATAGATGTGTGGTAATAAAATGAGTGTGGTTGAGAGAGCAGAAGAGGAAGTTTTGAAATGGTTTGGGAACATGGAAAGAATGATTGAGGAAAGATTGAGCAAGGGGATATATGTGTCAGAGGTGGAGGGAACGAGGAGAAGTGGGAGACCAAACTGGAGGTGGAAGGATTGAGTGAAAAAGATTTTGAGTTATCGGGGCCTGAACATACAGGAGGGTGAAAGGCGTGCAAGGAATAGAGTGAATTGGAACGATGTGGTATACTGGGGTCGACGTGCTGTCATTGGATTGAACCAGGGCATGTGAAACGTCTTGGGTAAACCATGGAAAATTCTGTAGGGCTTGGATGTGGAAAGGGAGCATTATTACATGACAGCTAGAGACTGAGTGTGAATGAATGTGGCCTTTGTTGTCTTTTCTTAGCGCTACCTCCCGCACATTTGGGGGGAGGGGGTTGTTATTTCATGTGTGGCGGGTTGGCGATGGGAATGAATAAAAGCAGACAATATGAATTATGTATATGTGTATATATCTATATGTCTGTGTGTTTGTATATACATGTATACGTTGAGATGTATAGGTATGTATATTTGCGTGTGTGGACGTGTATGTATATACATGTGTATGTGGGTGGGTTGGGCCATTTCTTTAGTCTCTTTCCTTGCGCTACCTCGCTAACATGGGAGACAGCGCCAAAGCAAAATAATGATATATATATATATATATATATATATATATATATATATATATATATATATATATATATATATATATATATACATATATATATATATATATATATATATATATATATATATATACATATATATATATATATATCCCTGGGGATAGGGGTGAAAGAATACTTCCCACGCATTCCTCACGTGTCGTAGAAGGCGACTAGAGGGGACGGGTGCGGGAGGCCAGAAATCCTCCCCTCCTTGTATTTTTTTAACTTTCTAAAATGGGAAACGCTACCTCGCAAACGCGGGAGACAGCGGCAAAAAAAAAAAAAGAATATATACATATATATATATATATATATATATATATATATATATATATATATATATATATATATATATATATATATATATATATATATATATTGATTCAAAGGGTGAAGGCATGTAGAGAGCATCATACTGCGGAAGAGCAGTGTGGTTTCAGAAGTGGTAGAGGATGTGTGGATCAGGTGTTTGGTTTGAAGAATGTATAGGAGAAGTACTAAAAAAAGCAGATGTTTTTCTATGTAGCATTTTTGGGTCTGGAGAAGGCATATGATATAGTTGATAGAGATGCTCTTTGGAAGGTATTAAGAATATCTGGTTTGGGAGGCAAGTTGCTAGAAGCAGTGAAAAGTTTTTATCGCCGATGTAAGCACATGTGCGAGTGGGAAGAGAGGAAAGTGATTGGTTATCAGTGAATGTCGGTTTGCGGAAGGGGTGCGTAATGCCTCCATGCTTGTTTAATTTGCTTGGGGATGGGATTGTTAGGGAGATGAATGCAAGAGTTTTGAAGAGAGGGGCAAGTATGCAGTCTGGGAAGAGCTTGGGAAGTGAGTCAGTTGTTGTTCGCTGATGATACATTGCTTGTGGCTGATTCAGGAGAGAAACTGCTGAAGCTGGTGACTGAGTTTGGTAAAGTGTGCGATAGAAGAAAGCTGAGAGTAAATGTGAATAAGAGCAAAGTTATTATATACAGTAGGGTTGAGGGATAAGTCAATTGGGAGGTAAGTCTGAATGGAGAAAAACTGGAGGAAGTGAAGTGTTCTAGATATATGGGAGTGGATTTGGCAGCGGATGGAATCATGGAAGCGGAAGTGAGTCAAAGGGTGGGGGAGGGAGGCGAAAGTTCTGGGAGCGTTGAAAAATGTGTGGAAAGCGAGAACATGATCTCGGAAAGCAAAAATGGGTATGTTTGTTGGAATAGTGCTTCCAACAATGTTATATGGTTGTAAGGCGTGGGATAGCTATAGATAGAGATGTTTGGAGGAGGGTGGATATGTTGGAAATGAGATGTTTGAAGATAATACGTGGTGTGAGGTGGTTTGATCGAGTAAGTAATGAAAGGGTAAGAGCGATGTGTGGTAACAAAATGAGTGTGGTTGAGAGAGCAGAAGAGGGTGTTTTGAAATGGTTTGGTCACATAGAGAGAATGAGTGAGGAAACTTTCCACAGTTTACCCCATACGCTTGACATGCACTGGTTCAATCCATTGACAGCACGTGGACCCTGGTATACCACATCGCTTAAATTCACTCTATTCCATGCACGCCTTTCACCTTCCCGTATGTTCAGGCCCCTATCGCTCAAAATCTTTTTCGCTCCTTCCTTCCACCTCCAATGTGGTCTCCCACTTCTCGTTCCCTCCGCCTCTGACACGTATATCCTCTTTGTCAATCTTTCCTCTCTCATTCTCTCCATGTGACCAAACCATTTCAATACACCCTCTTCTGCTCTCTCAACCACACTCTTCTAATTACCACACATCTCTCTTAGCTTTTCACTACTTACCCGATCAAACCACCTCACACCACATATTGTCCTCAGACATCTCATTCCCAACACATCCACCCTATCTATAGCCCATGCCTCGCAACCATATAACATTGTTGGAACCACTATTCCTTCAAACGTACCCATTTTTGCTCTCCAAGATTACGTTCTCGGCTTCCACTCATTCTTCAACGCTCCCAGAACTTTCGCCTTCCTCCCCCACCCTGTGAGTCACTTCCGCTTCCATGGTTCCAACTCAGATTTCTAAAACACTTCACTTCCTCCAGTTTTTCTCCATTCAAACTTAACTCCCAAGTAACTTGTCCCTCAACCCTAATGAACCTAATAACCTTGCGCGTATTCACTTTTACTCTCAGTTTTCTTCTTTCACACACTTTACCAATGTCAGTCACCAGCTTCCGCAGTTTCTCACCCGAATCAACGACCAGCGCTGTATCATCAGCGACCAACAACTGGCTCACATCCCAAGCCCTCTCATCCGTAGCAGACTGCATAGTTTCCCATCTCTCCAAAACTCTTGCATTCATTTCCCTAACAACCCCAGTGTAATGTACTGAAACCACAGCTCCCTTTCCACATCTTGACTCCCACAAAACTTTTCATGGTTTACCCCATACCTTTAACATGCCCTGGTTCAATCCATTGACAGCACGTCGACCCCGGTATACCACATTGTTCCAATTCACTCTATTCCTTGCACGCCTTTCACCCTCCTGTATGTTTAGGCCCCGATCGCTCAAAATCTTTTTCACTCCATTGTTCCACCTCCAATTTGGTCTCCTAGTTCTCCTCGTTCTCTCCACTTCTGACACATATATCCTTTTTGTCAATCTTTCCTCACTCATTCTCTCCATGCGACCAAACCATTTCAATACCCACCTCTTCTGCTCTCTCAACCACACTCTTTTTTTTTTTTTTACCACATATCTCTTACGCTTTCATTACTTACTCGACTAACCACCTTACACCATATATTCCTTAAACGTTTCATTTCCAACTCATCCACCCTCCTCCGCACAACCCTGTCGATAGCCCCTTCTTGGCAACCATATAACAATGTTGGGATTACTATTCCTTCAAACATACCCATTTTTGCTCTCCAAGATAACGTTTTCGTCTTCCACACATTTTGCAACGCTCCCAGAACCTTCGCTCCCTTCCCTACCCTATGAATCACTTGCGCTTGCTTTGTTACATCCGCAGCTAAATCCACTCCCAGATATCTGAAACACTTCATTTCCTCCAGTTTTTCTCCATTCAAACTTACCTCCCAATTGACTTGTCCCTCAACCCTACTGAACCTAATATCCTTGCTCTTATTCTCATTTACTCTCAACTTTCTCATTTCGTACACATTATCAAACCCAGTCACCAACCTCTGCAGTTTCTCACTCGAATCAGCTGCATCATCAGCGAACAACTGACTCACTTCCCAAGTCCTCTCATTCAAGACAGACTGCATACTTGCCCCTCCCTTGAAAACTCTTGCGTTAACCTCCCTTACCACCTTGTCCATAAACAAGTTAGATAATCATGGAGACATGATGCACCCCTGCCGCAAACCGATATTCACCAGGAACCAATCACTTTCCTTTCTTCGTACTCGTACACATACCTTACATCCTGGATAAAAACTCTTCACTGCTTCTAGCAGCTTACCTCCCACACCATATAATCTTAATACCTTCCACAGAGCATCTCTATCAACTCTATCATATGTTTTCTCCAGATCAAGAAATGCTACATACAAATCCATCTGTTTTTCTAAGTACTTCTAACATACAACCTTCAAGGGAAACTCCTGAACCACACATCCTCTACCACTTCTGAAACTACTCTGTTCTTCCCCAATCTGATGCTCTGTACATTCCTTTACCCTCTCAATCAATACCCTACCATATAATTTCCCAGGAGTACTCAACAAACTTATACCCCTGAAACTTGAACCCTCACTCTTATCCCCTTTGCCATTGTACAATGGCACTATGTATGCGTTCCGCCAATCCTCAAGCACTTCACCATGACCTATACATACATTGAATTTCCTTATCAGCCAGTCAACAACAGTCACCCACTTTTTTAATAAATTCCACTGCGATACCATCCAAACCCGCCGCCTTGCCGGCTTTCATCTTCCTAACCCTCTGAATACGCAAACAACTTCGACCAAAATACCCTAAATCTGGAACTCTATCATGAAACACATTCAACAAACCTTCAAAATACTCACTCCATCTTTTTCTCACATCACCACTACTTGTTACTACCTCCCCATTAGCCCCCTTCACAGATGTTCCCATTTGTTCTCTTCTCTTACGCACTTTAATTACCTAATTCCAAAACATCTTCTTATTCTCCCTAAAATTTAATGATACTCTCTCACCCCAACTCTCATTTGCCCTCGTTTTCGCCTCTTGCACCTTTCCCTTGACCTCCTGCCTCTTTCTTTTATACAATCCCAGTCATTCGCACTACTTCCCTGCAAAAATCGTCCAAACGCCTCTCTCTTCTCTTTCACCACTCACTACCCTTTCTAATCTGCCCACTAACCTCCCACTTTTCTCATGCCACAAGCATCTTTTGCGCAAGCCATCACTGCTTCCCTAAATACATCCCATTCCTCCCTCACTCCCCTTAAGTCATTTGCTCTCACCTTATTCCATTCTGCACTCAATCTCTCCTGGTACTTCCTCACACAAGTCTCTTTTCCAAGCTCACTTACTTTCACCACTCTCTTCAACCCAACATCCTCTCTTCTTTTCTGGTAACCTCTACAAATCTTCACCTTCGCCTCCACAAAATGATGGTCAAACATCCCTCCAGTTGTCCCTCTCAGCGCATTAACATGCAAAAGTCTCTCTTTCCCTTGCCTATCAATTAACATGTAATCCAATAACGCTCTCTGACCATCTCTCCTACTTACATATGTATACTTATGTATATCTGTCTTTTTAAACCAAGTATTCTCAATCACAATTCCTTCTTTAGCACACAAATCTACAAGCTCCACCATTTCCATTTATAACACTAAACACTTCATGTACACCAATTATACCCTGAACTGCCACTTTATCTATCCTTGCATTGAAATCACCCATCACTATAACCAGGTCTCGTGCATCAAAGCTGCTAACACACTCACTTAGCTACTCCCAAAACACTTGCCTCTCATGATCTTTCTTCTCCTGACCAGGTGCATAGAAACCATCACTCTCAATCCACTTTCAGTTTTATCCATATCAATCTATAGCATACTTTCTTACACTCTATCACATACTTCCACAACTCCTGCTTCAGGAGTAGTGCTACTCCTTCCTCTACCCTTGTCCTCTCACCAACCCCTGACTTTACTCCCTAAGACATTCCCAAATCACTTTTCTCGTTTACCATATATGTATGTATATATATATATGTATATACATATATATATATATATATATATATATATATATATATATATATGTATATATATATATATATATATATATATATATATATATATATATATATATATATATATATATATATATATATATATATACATATATATATATATATATATATATATATATATATATATATATATATATATATATATATACATACATATATATATATATTTTATATTTATTTATTATACTTTGTCGCTGTCTCCCGCGTTTGCGAGGTAGCGCAAGGAAACAGACGAAAGAAATGGCCCAACCTCCCCCCCCCCATACACATGTATATACATACGTCCACACACGCAAATATACATACCTACACAGCTTTCCATGGTTTACCCCAGACGCTTCACATGCCTTGATTCAATCCACTGACTGCACGTCAACCCCGGTATACCACATCGCTCCAATTCACTCTATTCCTTGCCCTCCTTTCACCCTCCTGCATGTTCAGGCCCCGATCACACAAAATCTTTTTCACTCCATCTTTCCACCTCCAATTTGGTCTCCCTCTTCTCCTCGTTCCCTCCACCTCCGACACATATATCCTCTTGGTCAATCTTTCCTCACTCATTCTCTCCATGTGCCCAAACCATTTCAAAACACCCTCTTCTGCTCTCTCAACCACGCTCTTTTTATTTCCACACATCTCTCTTACCCTTACGTTACTCATTCGATCAAACCACCTCACACCACACATTGTCCTCAAACATCTCATTTCTAGCACATCCATCCTTCTGCGCACAACTCTATCCATAGCCTACGCCTCGCAACCATACAACATTGTTGGAACCACTATTCCTTCAAACATACCCATTTTTGCTTTCCGAGATAATGTTCTCGACTTCCACACATTCTTCAAGGCTCCCAGAATTTTCGCCCCCTCCCCCACCCTATGATCCACTTCCGCTTCCATGGTTCCATCCGCTGCCAGATCCACTCCCAGATATCTAAAACACTTCACTTCCTCCAGTTTTTCTCCATTCAAACTCACCTCCCAATTGACTTGACCCTCAACCCTACTGTACCTAATAACCTTACTCTTATTCACATTTACTCTTAACTTTCTTCTTTCACACACTTTACCAAACTCAGTCACCAGCTTCTGTAGTTTCTCATATGAATCAGCCACCAGCGCTGTATCATCAGCGAACAACAACTGACTCACTTCCCAAGCTCTCTCATCCCCAACAGACTTCATACTTGCCCCTCTTTCCAAAACTCTTGCATTCACCTCCCTAACAACCCCATCCATAAACAAATTAAACAACCATGGAGACATCACACACCCCTGCCGCAAACCTACATTCACTGAGAACCAATCACTTTCCTCTCTTCCTACACGTACACATGCCTTACATCCTCGATAAAAACTTTTCACTGCTTCTAACAACTTTCCTCCCACACCATATATTCTTAATACCTTCCACAGAGCATCTCTATCAACTCTATCATATGCCTTCTCCAGATCCATAAATGCTACATACAAATCCATTTGCTTTTCTAAGTATTTCTCACATACATTCTTCAAAGCAAACACCTGATCCACACATCCTCTACCACTTCTGAAACCACACTGCTCTTCCCCAATCTGATGCTCTGTACATGCCTTCACCCTCTCAATCAATACCCTCCCATATAATTTACCAGGAATACTCAACAAACTTATACCTCTGTAATTTGAGCACTCACTCTTATCCCCTTTGCCTTTGTACAATGGCACTATGCACGCATTCCGCCAATCCTCAGGCACCTCACCATGAGTCATACATACATTAAATAACCTTACCAACCAGTCAATAATACAGTCACCCCCTTTTTTAATAAATTCCACAGCAATACCAGCCAAACCTGCTGCTTTGCCGGCTTTCATCTTCTGCAAAGCTTTCACTACCTCTTCTCTGTTTACCAAATCATTTTCCCTAACCCTCTCACTTTGCACACCACCTCGACCAAAACACCCTATATCTGCCACTCTATCATCAAACACATTCAACAAACCTTCAAAATACTCACTCCATCTCCTTCTCACATCACCGCTACTTGTTATCCCCATTTGCGCCCTTCACTGAAGTTCCCATTTGCTTCCTTGTCTTACGCACTTTACTTACCTCCTTCCAGAACATCTTTTTATTCTCCCTAAAATTTAATGATACTCTCTCACCCCAACTCTTATTTGCCCTTTTTTTCACCTCTTGCACCTTTCTCTTGACCTCCTGTCTCTTTCTTTATACATCTCCCACTCAATTGCATTTTTTCCCTGCAAAAATCGTCCAAATGCCTCTCTCTTCTCTTTCACTAATACTCTTACTTCTTCATCCCACCACTCACTACCCTTTCTAATCAACCCACCTCCCACTCTTCTCATGCCACAAGCATCTTTTGCGCAATCCATCACTGATTCCCTAAATACATCCCATTCCTCCCCCACTCCCCTTACTTCCATTGTTCTCACCTTTTTCCATTCTGTACTCAGTCTCTCCTGGTACTTCCTCACACAGGTCTCCTTCCCAAGCTCACTTACTCTCACCACCTTCTTCACCCCAACATTCACTCTTCTTTTCTGAAAACCCATACAAATCTTCACCTTAGCCTCCACAAGATAATGATCAGACATCCCTCCAGTTGCACCTCTCAGCACATTAACATCCAAAAGTCTCTCTTTCGCACGCCTGTCAATTAACACGTAATCCAATAACGCTCTCTGGCCATCTCTCCTACTTACATAAGTATACTTATGTATATCTCGCTTTTTAAACCAGGTATTCCCAATCATCAGTCCTTTTTCAGCACATAAATCTACAAGCTCTTCACCATTTCCATTTACAACACTGAACACCCCATGTATACCAATTATTCCCTCAACTGCCACATTACTCACCTTTGCATTCAAATCACCCATCACTATAACCCGGTCTCGTGCATCAAAACCACTAACACACTCATTCAGCTGCTCCCAAAACACTTGCCTCTCATGATCTTTCTTCTCATGCCCGGGTGCATATGCACCAATAATCACCCACCTCTCTCCATCAACTTTCAGTTTTACCCATGTTAATCGAGAATTTACTTTCTTACATTCTATCACATACTCCCACAACTCCTGTTTCAGGAGTATTGCTACTCCTTCCCTTGCTCTTGTCCTCTCACTAACCCCTGACTTTACTCCCCAGACATTCCCAAACCACTCTTCCCCTTTACCCTTGAGCTTCGTTTCACTCAGAGCCAAAACATCCAGGTTCCTTTCCTCAAACATACTACCTATCTCTCCTTTTTTCACATCTTGTTTACATCCACACACATTTAGGCACCCCACTCTGAGCCTTCGAGGAGGATGAGCACTCCCCGCGTGACTCCTTCTTCTGTTTCCCATTTTAGAAAGTTAATACAAGGAGGGGAGGATATTTATATATATATATATATATATATATATATATATATATATATATATATATATATATATATATATATATATATATATATATATATATATATATATATATATATATATATATATATATACACGCAGACATATACATATATACACATATACCTAATTCATACTCTCTGCCTTTATTCATTCCCATCGCCACCCCGCCACACATGAAATAACAACCCCCTCCCCCCCTTCATGTGCTCGAGGTTGCGCTAGGAAGACAAGAAAGGCCCCACTCGTTCACACTCAGTCTCTAGCTGTCATGTAATAATGCACCGAAACCACAGCTCCCTTTCCACATTTATGCCCCACAGAACTTTCCATCGTTTATCCCAGACGCTTCACATGCCCTGATTGAATCCATTGACAGGACGTCGACCCCGGTATACCACATCGTTCCAATTCACTCTATTCCTTGCACGCCTTTCACCCTTCTGCATGTTCAGGCCCCGATCACTCAAAATCTTTTTCACTCCATCTTTCCACCTCCAATTTGGTCTCCCTATTCTCATCGTTTCCTCCACCTCTGACACATATATCCTCTTGGTCAATCTTTCCTCACTCATTCTCTCCATGTGACCAAATCATTTCAAAACACCCTATTCTGCTCTCTCAACCACACTCTTTTTATTACCACACTTTTCTCTTAACCTATTATTTCTTACTCGATCAAACCACCTCAGACCACATGTAGTTCTCAAACATCTCATTTCAAGCAAATCCACCCTCCTCCGCACAACTCTATCTATAGCCCACGCCTCGCAACCATGCAACATTGTTGGAACCACTATTCCTTCAAATGTAGCCATTTTTGCTTTCCGAGATAATGTTCTCGACTTTCACACGTTCTTCAAGGCTCTGAGAATTTTCGCCCCCTCCTCCACTCTATGATTCACTTCCGCTTCCATGGTTCCATCCGCTGCCAAATCCACTCCCAGATATCTAAAACACTTCACTTCCTCCAGTTTTTCTCCATTCAAACTTGTCTTCCAATTGACGTGACCCCCAACTCTACTGTACCTAATAACCTTGCTCTTATTGACATTTACTCTCCATAACAGACTGCATACTTGCCCCTCTTTCCAAAACTCTTGCATTCACCTCCCTAACAACCCCATCCATAAACAAATTAAACAACCATGGAGACATCACACACCCCTGCCGCAAAGCTACATTCACTGAGAACCAATCACTTTCCTCTCTTCCTACACGTACACATGCCTTACATCCTCGATAAAAACTTTTCACTGCTTCTAACAACTTGCTTCCCACACCATATGTTCTTGATACCTTCCACAGAGCATCTCTATCAACTCTATCATATGCCTTCTCCAGATCCATAAATGCTTCATACAAATCCATTTCCTTTTCTAAGTATTTCTCACATATATTCTTCAAAGCAAACACCTGATCCACACATCCTCTACCACTTCTGAAACCACACTGGTCTTCCCCAATATGATGCTCTGTACATGCCTTCACCCTCTCAATCAATACCGTCCCATATAATTTCCCAGGAATACTCAACAAACTTATACCTCTGTAATTTGAGCACTCACCTTTGTCCCCTTTGCCTTTGTACAATGGCACTATGCAGGCATTCTGCCAATCCTCAGGCACCTTAACATGAATCATACATACATTAAATAACCTTACCAACCAGTCAACAATACAGTCACTCCCTTTTTTAATAAATTCCACTGTGATGCCATCCAAACCCACTGCCTTGCCGGCTTTCATCTTCCGTAAAGCTTTTACTACCTCATCCATGTTTACCAAATCATCCTCCCTAACTCTCTCACTTTGCACACCACCTCGACCAGAAACACCCTATATCTGCCACTCTATCATCAAACACATCCAACAGACCATCAAAATACTCACTCCATCTCCTTCTCACATCACCACTACTTGTTATCACTTCCCTATTAGCCCCCTTCACTGAAGTTCAAATTTGTTCCCTTGTCTTACGCACTTTATTTCCCTCCTTCCAAAACATCTTTTTATTTCCCCTAAAATTTAATGATTCTCTCTCACCCGAACTCTTATTTGCCCTATTTTTCACCTCTTGCACCTTTCTCTATACGTCCTGCCTCTTCCTTTTATACATCTACTCATTTGCATTATATCCTTGCAAAAATCGTCCAAATGCCTCTCTCTTCTCTTTCACTAATAATCTTACTTCTTCATCGCACCACTCACTACCCTTTCTAATCTGCCCACCTCCCACGCTTCTCATGCCACAAGTATATTTTGCGCAAGCCATCACTGCTTCCCTAAATGCATCCCATTCCTCTCCCACTCCCCTTACCTCTTTTGTTCTCACTTCTTTTTTTCATTCTGTCTCTCCTGCTACTACCTCACACAAGTCTCCTTATATATTTATATATATATATATATATATATATATATATATATATATATATATATATATATATATATATATATATATATATATATATATATATATATATATATATATATATGATATTTGTTTTATTGAACTTTGTTGCTCTGTCCCGCTTTAGCGAGGAAGTGCAAGGAAACAGACGAAAGAATGGCCCAACCCACCCACATACACATGCATATGCATACACGTTTACACACTCAGATATACGTACTTATACATACTGCGTAAACGTGTATATACACACAAAGACATATATATATATATATATATATATATATATATATATATATATATATATATATATATATATATATATATATATATATATATATATACATATATATATATATATATGCATATATATATATATATATATATATATATATATATATATATATATATACATATATATATATATATATATATATATATATGTATATATATATATATATATATATATATATATATATATATATATATATATATATATATATATATATATATATATATATATATATATATATATATATATATATATATATATATATATGTGCATAATTCATAGTGTCTGCCTTTATTCATTTCCATCGCCACCCCGCCACACATGAAATAACAACCCCCTCTCCCCGCATGTGTATGAGGTAGCGCTAGGAAAAGTCAACAAAGGTCACATTCGTTCACACTCAGTCTCTAGCTGTAATGTTTAGTACTTGGATACCACAGCTCCCTTTCCACTTCCCGGCCCCACAGAACTTTCCACGGTTTACCCGAGACGCTTGATATGCCCTGGTTCAATCCATTGACAGCACGTCGACCCTGGAATACCACATCGTTCCAATTCACTCTATTCCTTGCATGCCTTTCACCCTCCTGCATGTTCTGGTCCCGATCACTCAAAATCTTTTTCATTCCATCTTTCCACCTCCAATTTGGTCTCCCACTTCTCCTTGTTCCTTCCACCATGGATATATAGATCCTATTGGTCAATCTTTCCACACTCATTCTCTCCATGTGACCAAACTATTTCAAAACACCCTCTTCTGCTCTCTCAACCACACTATTTTTATTACCACACATCTCTCTTACCCTATTATTACTTACTCGATGAAACCACCTCACACCACATATTGTCTTCAAACATCTCATATCCAACACATCCACCCTCGTACGCACAACTCTATTTATAGCGCATATAACATTGTTGGGACCGCTGTTTTTTCAAACATACCCATTTTATCTTTCAAGATAACGTTTTCGACTTTCACACATTCTTCAACGCTACCAGAACTTTCGCCTCCTCCCCCAACCCTAAGATTCACTTCCGCTTCCATGGTTCCCTCCGCTGCCAAATCTACTAGATATCTAAAACACTTCACTTCTTCCAGTTTTTCTCCATTCAAACTTACCTCCCAATTGATTTGTCCCTCAACCCTACTGAACCTAATAACCTTGCTCTTATTCGCATTTACTCTCAGCTTTCTTCTTTCACACACTTTACCAAACTTAGTCACCAGCTTCTGTAGTTTCTCACCCGAATCAACCAACAGCGCTGTATCATCAGCGAACAACAACTGACTCACTTCCCAAGCTCTCTCATCCACAACAGACTGCATAGTTGCCCCTCTCTCCAAAACTTTTGCATTCACCTCCCTAACAACCCCATCCATAAAAAACTTAAACAACCATGGAGACATCACGCACCCCTGCAGCAAACCAACATTCACTGAGAACCAATCACTTTCCTCTTTTCCTACACGTACACATGCCTTACATCCTCGATAAAAACTTTTCACTGCTTCCAACAACTTACATCCCGCACCATATATTCTTAATACCTTCCACATAGCATCTCTATCACCTCTGTCATATGCCTTCTCCAGATCCATAAATGCTACATACTAATCCATTTTCTTTTCTAAGTATTTCTTACATACATTCTTCAAAGCAAACACCTGGTCCACACATCCTCTACCACTTTTGAAACTACACTGCTCTTCCCCAGTCTGATGCTCTGTACATGCCTTCACCCTCTCAGTCAATACCCACCCATATCATTTACCAGAAAAATTCAACAAACTTATACCTCTGTAATTTGAGCACTCACTCTTATCCCTTTATCCCGTTTGCCTTTTTTACAATGGCACTATGCAAGCATTCCGCTAGTCCTCAGGCACCTCACCATGAATCATACATACATTAGATAACCTTACCAACCAGTCAACACTATAGTCACCCCCTTTTTTAGAAAATTCCCTTACAATACCATCCAGACCCGCTGCCTTGCCGGCTTTCATCTTCCGCAATGCTTTTACTACCTCTTTTCTGTTTACCAAATCATTTTTCCTAACCCTCTCACTTTGCACACCACCTCGACCAAAACACCCTATATCTGCCACTCTATCGTCAAACACATTCAACAAACCTTCAAAATACTGACTCCATGTCCTTCTTACATCACCACTACTTGTTATCACCTCCCCATTAGCCCCCTTCACTGATGTTCCGATTTGTTCCCTTGTCTTGCGCACTTTATCTACCTCCTCCCAAAACATCTTTTTATTCTCCCTAAACTTTAATGATACTCTCTCACCCCAACTCTCATTTGCCCTCTTTTTCACCTTTTGCACCTTTCTCTTGACCTCCTGCCTCTTTTTCTTATACATCTCCCTGTCATTTGCTTTATTTCCCTGCAAAAATCGTCCAAATGCCTCTCTCTTCTCTTTCACTAATAATCTTACTTCTTCATCCCACCACTCACTAACCTTTCTAATCTGCCCACCTCCCACGCTTCTCATGTCACAAGCATCTTTTGCACAAGCCATCATTGCTTTCCTAAATACATCCCATTCCTCCCCCACTCCTTTTGCGTCCTTTGTTCTCACCTTTTTCCATTCTGTTCTCAGTCTCTTCTGGTACTTCGTCACACAAGTCTCCAGCCCAAGCTCATATACTCTCACCACTCTCTTCACCCCAACATTCTCTCTTCTTTTCTGAAAACCTATACAAATCTTCACCTTCGCCTCCAGAAGATAATGATCAGACATCCCTCCAGTTACACTTCTTAGCACTTTAACATCCGAAAGTCTCTCTTTCACTCGCCTATTAATTGATACGTAATCCAATAACGCTCTCTGGCCATCTCTCCTACTTACATACGTATACTTATGTATATCTCTCTTTTTATTTCAGTTATTCCCAATCACCAGTCATTTTTAGCACATAAATCTACAAGCTCTTCACCATTACCATTTATAACACTGAACACCCCATATACACCAATTATTCCCTCAACTCCCACGTTACTCACCTTTGTATTCAAATCACCCATTACTATAACCTGGTCTCGTCTATCAAAACTACTAACACACTCACTGAGCTGCTCCCAAAACAATTTCGTTTCATGATCTTTCTTCTAATGAACAGGTGCATATGCACAAATATCACCTATCTCTCTCCATCCACTTTCAGTTTTACTCATATCAATCTAGAGTTTACTTTTTTACACTCTATCACATACTTACCCCACTACTGTTTCAGGGGTAGTGCTACTCCTTTCCTCACTCTTGTCCTCTCACTAACCCCTGACCTTACTCCCAAGACATTCGAAAACCACTCTTCCCCTTTACCCTTGAGCTTCGTTTCACTCAGAGCCAAAACATCCAGGTTCCTTTCCTCAAACATACTACCTATCTCTCCTTTTTTCTCATCTTGGTTACATCTACACACATTTAGACACCCCAATCTGAGCCTTCGAGGAGGATGAACACTCTCCGTGTGACTCCTTCTGTTTTCCAGTTTAGAATGTTTAAATACACACACACACACACACACACACACACACACACACACACACACACCTATATATATATATATATATATATATATATATATATATATATATATATATATATATATATATATATATATATATATATATATATATATATATATATATATATATATATATATATATATATGTATATATATATATATATATATATATATATATTTATATATATTTATATATATATATTTATATATATATATATATATATATATATATATATATATATATATATATATATATATATATATATATATATATATATATATATATATATATATATATATATATATATATATATATATATATATATATATATATATATATATATATATATATATATATATATATATATATATATATATATATATATATAGGTATATATATAGGTATATATATATATATAGGTATATATATATATATAGGTATATATATATATATATATATATATATATATATATATATATATATATATATATATATATATATATATATATATATATATATATATATATATATATATATATATATGTGCGTGTGTGTGATGTCTCCATGGTTGTTTAATTTGTTTATGGATGGGGTTGTTAGGGAGGTAAATGCAAGAGTTTTGGAAAGAGGGGCAAGTATGAAGTCTGTTGTGGATGAGAGAGCTTGGGAAGTGAGTCAGTTGTTGTTCGCTGATGATGCAGCGCTGGTGGCTGATTCCCGTGAGAAACTGCAGAAGCTGGTAACTGAGTTTGGTAAAGTGTGTGAAAGAAGAAAGTTATGAGTAAATGTGAATAAGAACAAGGTTATTAGGTACAGTAGGGTTGAGGGTCAAGTCAATTGGGAGGTAAGTTTGAATGGAGAAAAACTGGAGGAAGTAAAGTGTTTTAGATATCTGGGAGTGGATCTGGCAGCGGATGGAACCATGGAAGCGGAAGTGAATCATAGGGTGGGGGAGGGGGCGAAAATCCTGGGAGCCTTGAAGAATGTGTGGAAGTCGAGAACATTATCTCGGAAAGCAAAAATGGGTATGTTTGAAGGAATAGTGGTTCCAACAATGTTGTATGGTTGCGAGGCGTGGGCTATGGATAGAGTTGTGCGCAGGAGGGTGGATGTGCTGGAAATGAGATGTTTGAGGACAATGTGTGGTGTGAGGTGGTTTGATCGAGTAAGTAATGTAAGGGTAACAGAGATGTGTGGAAATAAAAAGAGAGTGGTTGAGAGAGCAGAAGAGGGTGTTTTGAAATGGTTTGGGCATATGGAGAGAATGAGTGAGGAAAGATTGACCAAGAGGATATATGTGTCGGAGGTGGAGGGAACGATGAGAATAGGGAGACGAAATTGGAGGTGGAAAGATGGAGTGAAAAAGATTTTGAGTGATCGGGGCCTGAACATGCAGGAGGGTGAAAGGCGGGCAAGGAATAGAGTGAATTGGATCGTTGTGGTATACTGGGGTTGACGTGCTGTCAGTGGATTGAATCAGGGCATGTGAAGCGTCTGGGGTAAACCATGGAAAGTTGTGTGGGTCCTGGATGTGGAAAGGGAGCTGTGGTTTCGGGCATTATTGCATGCCAGCTAGAGACTAAGTGTGAACGAATGGGGCCTTTGTTGTCTTTTCCTAGCGCTACCTCGCACACATGAGGGGGGAGGGGGATGGTAATCCATGTGTGGCGAGGTGGCGATGGGAATAAATAAACGCAGACAGTGTGAATTGTGTGCATGGGTATATATATATGTGTCTGTGTGTATATATATATATGTGTACATTTCCTTCAAACATACCCATTTTTGCTTTCCGAAATAATGTTCTCGACTTCCACACATTCTTCAAGGCTCCCAGGATTTTCGCCCCCTCCCCCACCCTATGATCCACTTCCGCTTCCATGGTTCCATCCGCTGCCAGATCCACTCCCAGATATCTAAAACACTTTACTTCCTCCAGTTTTTCTCCATTCAAACTTACCTCCCAATTGACTTGACCCTCAACCCTACTGTACCTAATAACCTTGCTCTTATTCACATTTACTCTTAACTTTCTTCTTTCACACACTTTACCAAACTCAGTCACCAGCTTCTGCAGTTTCTCATATGAATCAGCCACCAGCGCTGTATCATCAGCGAACAACAACTGACTCACTTCCCAAGCTCTCTCATCCCCAACAGACTTCATACTTGCGCCTCTTTCCAAAACTCTTGCATTCACCTCCCTAACAACCCCATCCATAAACAAATTAAACAACCATGGAGACATCACACACCCCTGCCGCAAACCTACATTCACTGAGAACCAATCACTTTCCTCTCTTCCTACACGTACACATGCCTTACATCCTCGATAAAAACTTTTCACTGCTTCTAACAACTTGCCTCCCACACCATACATTCTTAATACCTTCCACAGAGCATCTCTATCAACTCTATCATATGCCTTCTCCAGATCCATAAATGCTACATACAAATCCATTTGCTTTTCTAAGTATTTCTCACATACATTCTTCAAAGCAAACACCTGATCCACACATCCTCTACCACTTCTGAAACCACACTGCTCTTCCCCAATCTGATGTTCTGTACATGCCTTCATCCTCTCAATCAATACCCTCCCATATAATTTACCAGGAATACTCAACAAACTTATACCTCTGTAATTTGAGCACTCACTCTTATCCCCTTTGCCTTTGTACAATGGCACTATGCACGCATTCCGCGAACCCTCAGGCACCTCACCATGAGTCATACATACATCAAATAACCTTACCAACCAGTCAATAATACAGTCATCCCCTTTTTTAATAAATTCCACTGCAATACCATCCAAACCTGCTGCCTTGCCGGCTTTCATCTTCCGCAAAGCTTTCACTACCTCTTCTCTGTTTACCAAATCATTTTCCCTAACCCTCTCACTTTGCACACCACCTCGACCAAAACACCCTATATCTGCCACTCTATCATCAAACACATTCAACAAACCTTCAAAATACTCACTCCATCTCCTTGTCACATCACCACTACTTGTTATCACCTCCCCATTTGCGCCCTTCACTGAAGTTCCCATTTGCTCCCTTGTCTTACGCACTTTATTTACCTCTTTCCAGAACATCTTTTCATTCTCCCTGAAATTTAATGATACTCTCTCACCCCAACTCTCATTTGCCCTCTTTTTCACCTCTTGCACCTTTCTCTTGACCTCCTGTCTCTTTCTTTTATACATCTCCCACTCAATTGCATTTTTTCCCTGCAAAAATCGTCCAAATGCCTCTCTCTTCTCTTTCACTAATAATCTTACTTATTCATCCCACCACTCACTACCCTTTCTAATCAACCCACCTCCCACTCTTCCCATGCCACAAGCATCTTTTGCACAATCCATCACTGATTCCCTAAATACATCCCGTTCCTCCCCCACTCCCCTTACTTCCATTGTTCTTACCTTTTTCCATTCTGTACTCAGTCTCTCCTGGTACTTCCTCACACAAGTCTCCTTCCCAAGCTCACTTACTCTCACCACCCTCTTCACCCCAACATTCACTCTTCTTTTCTGAAAACCCATACAAATCTTTACCCTAGCCTCCAGAAGATAATGATCAGACATCCCTCCAGTTGCACCTCTCAGCACATTAACATCCAAAAGTCTCTCTTTCGCGCGCCTGTCAATTAACTTGTAATCCAATAACGCTCTCTGGCCATCTCTCCTACTTACATACGTATACTTATGTATATCTCGGTTTTTAAACCAGGTATATATATATATATATATATATATATATATATATATATATATATATATATATATATATATATATATATATATATATATATATATATATATATATATATACATATATATATATATATATACATTTCAATGTAGGATATGGCAGAGTCGCTTTTCTTGGCCCTTTGGTAGCAGTAACATTCATTGACTAAAGCGTCTGCGTTGTGTGGTCGGAGATCATATGATGGAGTATGCTGGTGCAGGACATATGCTAAGATTCTATGTATAAGTTTGATAAGTTTAGCTGGTCAGACACCTCCACCCACCTTCTGTTGTCAAGTCTGAGAGTTTCTTAGTGAGATTTGGAAATTCTATTGTGTCCCGACAAACTGTAAGTGAAGGTTTGAGTGGCTGAGCTTGGGTTGTAGCTTTCCATGCTACATATACACAATTACCGTCGTATCATGGATTCCTTAGCTTAGGGTATCACAGTGGATGTTTCTACGCTCTTCCTTACATATTCATGAGAGACATTTTCAGTTGCTTTAACTATGGATCTCTCTCTCTCTCTCTCTCTCTCTCTCTCTCTCTCTCTCTCTCTCTCTCTCTCTCTCTCTCTCTCTCTCTCTCTCTCTCTCTCTCTCTCTCTCTCTCTCTTCTCTTGATAGGTAATGAAAGGTATGGTAACGAGAACTACCACTACAAGAGACACAAAACTATCGGTGAATGTTTTCAAAGTAGGCAACAAAGTTGCTTACTACTGTGTCGCCTGGTCACCAGCCAACCACTCGAAGATCAGAAAGTTAGGGAGGATTCAGACACGCTTCACGAGCATCGTCGAGTAAATGGAACATATGAACTGCCATGGCAGGCTGAAACAACCCAACTTTACAGCCTAGAAAGACGAGAAGAAAGGAACGTGATAATCTGCACGTAACAAATTCAAGGGGTAAAGGAAATCAATGTGAGCCTTAAAGCCTCTGCACAAGGGTGAGGCAGAGTCATTATTTCAGCAAGAATACCATGTGATATATCAGCAAGAATACCATGTGATATATCAGCAAGAATACCATATGATATATCAGCAAGAATACCATGTGATATGTCAGCAAGAATACCATGTGATATATCAGCAAGAATACCATATGATATATCAGCAAGAATACCATGTGATATGTCAGCAAGAATACCATGTGATATATCAGCAAGAATACCATGTGATATATCAGCAAGAATACCATGTGATATATCAGCAAGAATACCATGTGATATATCAGCAAGAATACCATGTGATATATCAGCAAGAATACCATGTGATATATCAGCAAGAATACCATGTGATATGTCAGCAAGAATACCATGTGATATATCAGCAAGAATACCATGTGATATATCAGCAAGAATACCATGTGATATATCAGCAAGAATACCATATGATATATCAGCAAGAATACCATGTGATATGTCAGCAAGAATACCATGTGATATATCAGCAAGAATACCATGTGATATGTCAGCAAGAATACCATGTGATATATCAGCAAGAATACCATATGATATGTCAGCAAGAATACCATGTGATATATCAGCAAGAATACCATGTGATATATCAGCAAGAATACCATGTGATATATCAGCAAGAATACCATGTGATATATCAGCAAAATACCATGTAAAATATCAGCAAAATAACATGTAATATATCAGAAAGAATACCATGTAATATATCAGCAAAATACCATGTAAAATATCAGCAAAGTAACATGTAATATATCAGCAAAATACAATGTAATATATCAGCAAAATACCATGCAATATATCAGCAAGAATACGATGTAATATATCAGCAAAATAACGTGTAATATATAAGCAAAATGACATGTAATATATCAGCAAAATACCATGCAATATATCAGCAAGAATACGATGTAATATATCAGCAAAATAACATGTAATATATCAGCAAAATAACATGTAATATATAAGCAAAATGACATGTAATATATCAGCAAGAATACCATGTAATATATCAGCAAAATAACATGTAATATATCAGCAAGAATACGATGTAATATATCAGCAAGAATACGATGTAATATATCAGCAAGAATACGATGTAATATATCAGCAAAATAACATGTAATGTATCAGCAAAATAACATGTAATATATCAGCAAAATAACATGTAATATATCAGCAAAATACTATGTAATATATCAGCAAGAATACCATGTAATATATCAGCAAAATAACATGTAATATATCAGCAAGAATACGATGTAATATATCAGCAAAATAACATGTAATGTATCAGCAAAATAACATGTAATATATCAGCAAGAATACCATGTAATATATCAGCAAAATACCATGTAATATATCAGCAAAATAACAAGTAATATATCAGCAAAATAACGTAATATATCAGCAAAATACTATGTAATATATCGGCAAGAATACCATGTAATATATCAGCAAAATAACATGTAATATATCAGCAAGAATACGATGTAATATATCAGCAAAATAACATGTAATGTATCAGCAAAATAACATGTAATATATCAGCAAGAATACCATGTAATATATCAGCAAAATAACATGTAATGTATCAGCAAAATAACATGTAATATATCAGCAAGAATACCATGTAATATATCAGCAAAATACCATGTAATATATCAGCAAAATAACATGTAATATATCAGAAAGAATACCATGTAATATATCAGCAAAATAACATGTAATGTATCAGCAAAATAACATGTAATATATCAGCAAGAATACCATGTAATATATCAGCAAAATGCCATGTAATATATCAGCAAAATAACAGGTAATATATCAGCAAAATAACGTAATATATCAGCAAAATACTATGTAATATATCAGCAAGAATGCCATGTAATATATCAGCATAACAACATGTAATATATCACAAAATAACATGCAATATATCAGCAAAACAACATGTAATATATCACAAGATAACATGCAATATATCAGCAAAATAATATGTAATATATTAGCAAAATACCATGTAATATATCAGTAAGAATACCATGTAATATATCAGCAAAATAACGTAATATATCAGCAAAATACCATGCAATATATGAGTAAGAGTATCATGTAAAACATCAGCAAGAGTACCACGTAAAATATCAGCAAAAATACCATGTAAAATACCAGCAAGAGTGCCATGTAATATATGAAGAAGAATGCCATATAATATATCAGCAAAATACCACGTAATATATCAGCAAGTACACTATGTAATATTTTTTTTTCCATACTATCCGCCATTTCCCGCGTTAGCGAGGTAGCGTTAAGAACAGAGGACTGAGCCTTTGAGGGAATATCCTCACTTGGCCCCCTTCTCTGTTCCTTCTTTTGGAAAATTAGAAACGAGAGGGGAGGATTTCCAGCCCACCGCTCCCTCCCCTTTTAGTCGCCTTTTACGACACGCAGGTCAGGTAATACGTGGCAAGTATTCTTTCACCCCTATACGCAGGGATAACTATATAATATGTCGGCAACAATGCCTTATAATATGTAAGCAAGAATACCAAGTAATATATCAGCAAAATACCATGTAATGCATCAGCAAGAATACCATGTATTATATCGGGGGTCTGGCAGTGTTGGTCGATGCCTGAAATCTTCCTCATCACTATCGCCAAAGACTTCCCTACAATTTATCAAGATGTAAACAGGAAACCAAACAAAAAAGAGGGAAATACAAGTGAGTGTACTAACAGGACACATTAGGAACAGACGTTGAACAACTGTAGAGACATGTTAAAAAACATGAAATATTGAAATGATTTCTAGATGAAGCCAGGAATGATAATCATGCAATGAGCGTAGCTCCAGGGAAATACAATATACATCACCCACTAAGGCGTGTGATGAGCACTGCGTGCTAGCCTAGCATTTGATGAATTCTCGTCATAGGTACTCGTAGGGAAGTAGATAGGATTACTGTTTGCAGTTTGGAGAAACCAGGATGGTCGTGCGAGCTTAGACAAAACAGACGCACAGTAATGACTAGGATGCTCTTTACAGACTCGTGTAGCCTATACACTGGCAAGGACTCCCAGATTGGCGTTACTCGGCAGAACTAGGATACACCTTACAGACACACGTAGCGTGTAAACTGGCAAGGCCTCCCAGATTGGCATGTAACTAGGATGTTCCTGTAATACACACGTAGCCTGGCACGGCCTCCCGGATGTACATGTGACTATGCTCCTTTAAGACACCGCAGCCTGGCAAAGCTTCCCAGATGGATATGTGACTAGTATGCTTCTGTAAGACACACGTAACCAGGCAAGGCTTTCCAGATGGATTTGTTTCTATGTTCACACTTTTATTAGCTACATCACTTGCGAGGCTCAGTAATGAAAGTAGGAATATGACACATCCCGTCTGTTGTGCGAATATCTTTAGATACGACTGATTTACCAAACCTGAGAAAGATTAGTAGAATCCTTCGTAGATAAAACCATTAATAAACTTGGTGGAAATAAGGAGCTTGACCTGCAGTTCCAGGTTGCTACAGATGGCATTCATATAAGGACTTCATGAATTATGACATAGAAGTCTGAAAAGTTGGAGTAAGTGATTAACCTCAGATGGGGTCGAGACCTTTACATGGAGACCACTATCAGTTAGATTCCGTTCATAATCCACTCCGCCACGGTGACAGTTTCGCAGGATAAAATTACTGGTTCGACAATGCCAGAGACACGAGCAATATAAGAGTCAGGTCCTAAAATTGCGGGAAAGCGCGTTCAACATACCATTATTGAATTTCAAGTTGTGGCTGAGTCTCAGAGCCGGATATAAAACACACACACACACACACACACACACATCACAACTAAATTCTATATATCATTAAGATTTCCAAACCATGATAGAAAAATACATAAGGCTTTCATATGAAGAGGTTTCCTCCTCATCTATCGTGTTTTAATGCATTCCAGAGTTACGCTCACTACAAAGTTTTGCATCTTTGTTGTAAGGGGAACTTATGATATAAGATCAAAACCTTTCCTCTTCAACTTGACGATGGAAACAAAACAAAGATTTCCAGAAACTACAATGTCTCACAACACGTCTATATGTTGAAGAATGTGAGATGGGAAAATTCAGATAAGTTTCATTTATATCATAATCTTGAATAAACCTCTAGTGGTAAGATAGTGACATTACTCGGGATAAACTTAAAGCATATGCATATTCTTTAACAGGATAATATTAGAATCTCTTGTTACTAGGGCCAGGTATTCATAACATCTTAGTATCTTCGTGTTAGTAGAACACGCACGCTTGCCTCGCTAACTGCCAGGTCATGACAGTGAAGACGACTCTCAGCTGTTCCACTGTAGTACATTTCCTGCAAATTCTTTTCATACTCACGTCGTCAAGATGCCGGGTTATCTCTCTGGACCAGAAGGGATGTTGGTAAAGACACGATAACATCGTATGCCATTAACATTTGCCCTTTGGCAAAGTTTCTTTTCTTTATGGAAAGATAGAATTTACATGGCAAATGTATGCATCCATAATAGTAGGTATCTAAACCCTCTCGTCCGTTGGCCATGGTTAAGTCCACATCTGGTGCTTTACCACTGTGTTCTTACGGTGAAACTGTAACCCATAACTACACAACAAATAATACGTGGTTAAATTCTGGCCGCCTTTCACTAAGAGAGCCGCCATAACTTACACCTCGCCCAGGCCGCCGACGCCACTTTCTGGAGTCCATAAAAATTATCATATCGCATGTTATGCCTTACTACATCGTCCGAGAAGCTCATTTCAATTTCAGTTTGCAAAATAGTCGTTCACTCTTCCCGGCCGCAGCGACGCGGCTGAACGACTGCTATAAACAGAGGTTTACGTATATGGGAGAATAATTCCAGCTTAGGTAGGATGGGTTCCCATTACTACCACCTTGACGTGACCACTCGTTACTTCTCTATCTCAAGACGTCTACTTGGATGTCATGCAGGAGCATTACTTTATACGTCTGAACACAGTAGACATCATGAACAACTTTCTCAAGTGAGGCTGGCGGTACAGAGGAGGGTTGAAGGGTACATCCTGCTCAAGTGTGGCTGGCGGTGCCTGGGTGGGGTACACTGTACCTCACCTTCACACGTGAACTTGTCCACCTCAAATCCAGCTCTGTTGCGTCAGTAATGCTATATGTAAACTGTATGTTCGGTTAGCATCCAAAGCAACTTGTACTTCCATGAGATACACAGAGTAACAGTTAGCATTACTGACCGTGACGCAGGCAAGGGTCGCCTGAGGTCAAGATCGCATGGGTTAGAATCCGCAGTACAGCAGTTCTACATCCTTCCCTTGGAGGTTGTTCGATGAATTGGCACTTAGCTTTGAATATATATATGTATATATATATATATATATATATATATATATATATATATATATATATATATATATATATATATATATATATATATATATATTTTTTTTTTTATTATTATTTTTTTATTATACTTTGTCGCTGTCTCCCGCGTTTGCGAGGTAGCGCAAGGAAACAGACGAAAGAAATGGCCCAACCCCCCCCCATACACATGTAAATACATACGTCCACACACGCAAATATACATACCTACACAGCTTTCCATGGTTTACCCCAGACGCTTCATATGCCTTGATTCAATCCACCGACAGCACGTCAACCCCGGTATATATATATATATATATATATATATATATATATATATATATATATATATATATATTAACCTTACCCTCCTTGTATTTTAACTTTCTAAAAGGGGAAACAGAAGGAGTCACGCGGGGAGTGCTCATCCTCCTCGAAGGTTTAGACTGGGGTGTCTAAATATGTGTGGATGTAACCAAGATGAGAAAAAAGGAGAGATAGGTAGTATGTTTGAGGAAAGGAACCTGGGTGTTTTCGCTCTGAGTGAAACGAAGCTCAAGGATAAATGGGAAGAGTGATTTGAGAATGTCTTGGGAGTAAAGTCAGGGGTTGGTGAGAGGACAAGAGCAAAGGAAGGAGTAGCACTACTATTGATGAAGACAATATCAGTATGATGATATACTACAGCAATCCGAAAACATATTCGTTCGTCATGAACAACAATATGGTAGGTCGCCCTGGAAGTTTGAATCGTACCAATGTGGTACATAAGTACCGGTGCAATATTGGGGACTGTCAGCCCCACCACATAAACCACATTGGACCTACAACCTGCACCCTGAGCCGCCGCCTCTCGCTCCACTTACAAGAAGGTGGAATCAACCAACATCATGAACAAAAGCATGTAACGAGACTAACGAGGAAGATTATAGTGAATAACACCAAAATCACTGCTAGTTGCAGTGATTGGAGGAGACTACACATATCAGAAGCCATTCACATTAGAGAGAAAGCACCTGTCACCAACATCCAGACAAACATGACCACCGCCATACAGCTCTTTCATGGCCCGTCAATAGGACGTAGACTTAACGCCGTTTTAGAGCATGGAAACACGTCACTGACCCACTTGGAGCTACCGAGTCCGCCATTTCAGGTCGGGGGAACGATCCACTAACCAACCTGGTCCTGGGTTACGAAGATCAGAGAGAACCAGACGAGTCCAGTCTGACCTCAATTCGACATCCCGACAATAACTGTCTCGCTTAGCCTAACGCAGTGTATTTGGTGATGGAGTGTCTATATAATCCTGTTTATGGGTAAGATTATGTGTTTCCTCCTCTGTAAGCTTATTTCATTTCTTATGTAATACTTATCATACTTGATCGCCGTTTCACGTATCAGCGAGGTAACGCCAGGAAACAGAAAAATGACCCATCCACTCGTATACACACACTTATATATATATATATATATATATATATATATATATATATATATATATATATATATATATATATATATATATATATATATATATATATATATATATATATTTATTAAAAAAGGGGGTGACTGTAGTGTTGACTGGTAAGGTTATTTAATGTATGTATGACTCATGGTGAGGTGCCTGAGGATTGGCGGATTGCGTGCATAGTGCCATTGTACAAAGGCAAAGGGGATAAGAGTGAGTGCTCAAATTACAGACGTATAAGTTTGTTGAGTATTCCTGGTAAATTATATGGGAGGGTATTGATTGAGAGGGTGAAGGCATGTACAGAGCATCAGATTGGGGAAGAGCAGTGTGGTTTCAGAAGTGGTGAAGGATGTGTGGATCAGGTGTTTGCTTTGAAGAATGTATGTGAGAAATACTTAGAAAAACAAATGGATTTGTATGTAGCATTTATGGATCTGGAGAAGGCATATGATAGAGTTGATAGAGATGCTTTGTGGAAGGTATTAAGAATATATGGTGTGGGAGGCAAGTTGTTAGAAGGAGTGAAAAGTTTTTATCGAGGATGTAAGGCATGTGTACGTGTAGGAAGAGAGGAAAGTGATTGGTTCTCAGTGAATGTAGGTTTGCGGCAGGGGTGTGTGATGTCTCCATGGTTGTTTAATTTGTTTATGGATGGGGTTGTTAGGGAGGTGAATGCAAGAGTTTTGGAAAGAAGGGCAAGTATGAAGTCTGTTGTGGATGAGAGAGCTTGGGAAGTGAGTCTGTTGTTGTTCGCTGATGATACAGCGATGGTGGCTGATTCATGTGAGAAACTGCAGAAGCTGGTGACTGAGTTTGGTAAAGTGTGTGAAAGAAGAAAGTTAAGAGTAAATGTGAATAAGAGCAAGGTTATTAGGTACAGTAGGGTTGATGGTCAAGTCAATTGGGAGGTAAGTTTGAATGGAGAAAAACTGGAGGAAGTAAAGTGTTTTAGATATCTGGGAGTGGATCTGGCAGCGGATGGAACCATGGAAGCGGAAGTGAATCATAGGGTGGGGGAGGGGGCGAAAATCCTGGGAGCCTTGAAGAATGTTTGGAAGTCGAGAACATTATCTCGGAAAGCAAAAATGGGTATGTTTGAAGGAATAGTGGTTCCAACAAGGTTGTATGGTTGCGAGGCGTGGGCTATGGATAGAGTTGTGCGCAGGAGATGTTTGAGGACAATGTGTGGTGTGAGGTGGTTTGATCGAGTAAGTAATGTAAGGGTAAGAGAGATGTGTGGAAATAAGAAGAGCGTGGTTGAGAGAGCAGAGGAGGGTGTTTTGCAATGGTTTGGGCACATGGAGAGAATGAGTGAGGAAAGATTGACCAAGAGGATATATGAGTCGGAGGTGGAGGGAACGAGGAGAAGTGGGAGACCAAATTGGAGGTGGAAAGATGGAGTGAAAAAGATTTTGAGTGATCGGTGCCTGAACATGCAGGAGGGTGAAAGGCGGGCAAGGAATAGAGTGAATTGGATCGATGTGGTATACCGGGGTTGACGTGCTGTCAGTGGATTGAATCAGGGCATGTGAAGCATCTGGGGTAAACCATGGAAAGTTGTGTGGGGCCTGGATGTGGAAAGGGAGCTGTGGTTTCGGGCATTAATGCATGACAGCTGGAGACTGAGTGTGAACGAATGGGGCCTTTGTTGTCTTTACCTAACGCTACCTCGCACACATGAGGGTTAGGGGGATGGTATTCCATGTGTGGCGAGGTGGCGATGGGAACGAATAAAGGCAGACAGTGTGAATTGTGTGCATGGGTATATATGTAAGTGTCTCTGTGTGTATATATATGTGTACATTGAGATGTACAGGTATGTATATTTGCGTGGGTGGACGTGTATGTATATACATGTGTATGGGGGTGGGTTAGGCCATTTCTTTCGTCTGTTTCCTTGCGCTATCTCGCAAACGCGGGAGACAGCGACAAAGCAAAATAAAATAAATATAAATAATATATATATATATATATCTGGGAGTGGATCTGTCAGCGGATGGAACCATGGAAGCGGAAGTGGATCATAGGGTGGGGGAGGGGGCGAAAATTTTGGGAGCCTTGAAAAATGTGTGGAAGTCGAGAACATTATCCCGGAAAGCAAAAATGGGTATGTTTGAAGGAATAGTAGTTCCAACAATGTTGTATGGTTGCGAGGCGTGGGCTATGGATAGAGTTGTGCGCAGGAGGATGGATGTGCTGGAAATGAGATGTTTGAGGACAATGTGTGGTGTGAGGTGGTTTGATCGAGTAAGTAACGTAAGGGTAAGAGAGATGTGTGGAAATAAAAAGAGCGTGGTTGAGAGAGCAGAAGAGGGTGTTTTGAAATGGTTTGGGCACATGGAGAGAATGAGTGAGGAAAGATTGACCAAGAGGATATATGTGTCGGAGGTGGAGGGAACGAGGAGAAGAGGGAGACCAAATTGGAGGTGGAAAGATGGAGTGAAAAAGATTTTGTGTGATCGGGGCCTGAACATGCAGGAGGGTGAAAGGAGGGCAAGGAATAGAGTGAATTGGAGCGATGTGGTATACAGGGGTTGACGTGCTGTCAGTGGGTTGAATCAAGGCATGTGAAGCGTCTGGGTAAACCATGGAAAGCTGTGTAGGTATGTATATTGCGTGTGTGGACGTGTGTATGTACATGTGTATGGGGGGGGGGTCTGGGCCATTTCTTTCGTCTGTTTCCTTGCGCTACCTCGCAAACGCGGGAGACAGCGACAAAGTATAAAAAAAAAAAAAAAAATATATATATAAATATATATATATATATATATATATATATATATATATATATATATATATATATATATATATATATATATATATATATATATATATATGTATATATATATGTATGTATATTTACATATATATACATATATATATATCATTTTTTTTTTTTATTATACTTTGTCGCTGTCTCCCGCGTTTGCGAGGTAGCGCAAGGAAACAGACGAAAGAAATGGCCCAACCCACCCCCATACACATGTATATACATACGTCCACACACGCAAATATACACACCTACACAGCTTTCCATGGTTTACCCCAGACGCTTCACATGCCTTGATTCCATCCACTGACAGCACGTCAACCCCGGTATACCACATCGCTCCAATTCACGCTATTCCTTGCCCTCCTTTCACCCTCCTGCATGTTCAGGCCCCGATCACACAAAATCTTTTTCACTCCATCTTTCCACCTCCAATTTGGTCTCCCTCTTCTCCTCGTTCCCTCCACCTTCGACACATATATCCTCTTGGTCAATCTTTCCCCACTCATTCTCTCCATGTGCCCAAACCACTTCAAAACACCCTCTTCTGCTCTCTCAACCACGCTCTTTTTATTTCCACACATCTCTCTTACCCTTACGTTACTCACTCGATCAAACCACCTCACACCACACATTGTCCTCAAACATCTCATTTCCAGCACATCCATCCTCCTGCGCACAACTCTATCCATAGCCCACGCCTCGCAACCATACAACATTGTTGGAACCACTATTCCTTCAAACATACCCATTTTTGCTTTCCGAGATAATGTTCTCGACTTCCACAAATTCTTCAAGGCCCCCAGAATTTTCGCCCCCTCCCCCACCCTATGATCCACTTCCGCTTCCATGGTTCCATCCGCTGCCAGATCCACTCCCAGATATCTAAAACACTTCACTTCCTCCAGTTTTTCTCCATTCAAACTCACCTCCCAATTGAATTGACCCTCAACCCTACTGTACCTAATAACCTTGCTCTTATTCACATTTACTCTTAACTTTCTTCTTCCACACACTTTACCAAACTCAGTCACCAGCTTCTGCAGTTTCTCACATGATTCAGCCACCAGCGCTGTATCATCAGCGAACAACAACTGACTCACTTCCCAAGCTCTCTCATCCCCAACAGACTTCATACTTGCCCCTATTTCCAAAACTCTTGCATTTACCTCCCTAACAACCCCATCCATAAACAAATTAAACAACCATGGAGACATCACACACCCCTGCCGCAAACCTACATTCATTGAGAACCAATCACTTTCCTCTCTTCCTACACGTACACATGCCTTACATCCTCGATAAAAACTTTTCACTGCTTCTAACAACTTTCCTCCCACACCATATATTCTTAATACCTTCCACAGAGCATCTCTATCAACTCTATCATATGCCTTCTCCAGATCCATAAATGCTACATACAAATCCATTTGCTTTTCTAAGTATTTCTCACATACAATCTTCAAAGCAAACACCTGATCCACACATCCTCTACCACTTCTGAAACCACACTGCTCTTCCCCAATCTGATGCTCTGTACATGCCTTCACCCTCTCAATCAATACCCTCCCATATACTTTACCAGGAATACTCAACAAACTTATACCTGTGTAATTTGAGCACTCACTCTTATCCCCTTTGCCTTTGTACAATGGCACTATGCACGCATTCCGCCAATCCTCAGGCACCTCACCATGAGTCATACATACATTAAATAACCTTACCAACCAGTCAACAATACAGTCACCCCCTTTTTTAATAACTTCCACTGCAATACCATCCAAACCTGCTGCCTTGCCGGCTTTCATCTTCCGCAAAGCTTTCACTACCTCTTCTCTGTTTACCAAATCATTTTCCCTAACCCTCTCACTTTGCACACCACCTCGACCAAAACATCCTATATCTGCCACTCTATCATCAAACACATTCAACACACCTTCAAAATACTCACTCTATCTCCTTCTCACATCACCACTACTTGTTATCACCTCCCCATTTGCGCCCTTCACTGAAGTTCCCATTTGCTCCCTTGTCTTACGCACTTTATTTACCTCCTTCCAGAACATCTTTTTATTCTCCCTAAAATTTAATGATAATCTCTCACCCCAACTCTCATTTGCCCTTTTTTTTACCTCTTGCACCTTTCTCTTGACCTCCTGTCTCTTTCTTTTATACATCTCCCACTCAATTGCATTTTTTCCCTGCAAAAATCGTCCAAATGCCTCTCTCTTCTCTTTCACTAATACTCTTACTTCTTCATCTCACCACTCACTACCCTTTCTAATCAACCCACCTCCCACTCTTCTCATGCCACAAGCATCTTTTGCGCAATCCATCACTGATTCCCTAAATACATCCCATTCCTCCCCCACTCCCCTTACTTCCGTTGTTCTCACCTTTTTCCATATATATATATATATATATATATATATATATATATATATATATATATATATATATATATATATACCAGGGGAGACTGAGTACAGAATTGAAAAAGGTGAGAACAATGGAAGTAAGGGGAGTGGGGGAGGAATGGGATGTATTTAGGGAATCACTGATGGATTGCGCAAAAGATGCTTGTGGCATGAGAAGAGTGGGAGGTGGGTTGATTAGAAATGTAGTGAGTGGTGGGATGAAGAAGTAAGAGTATTAGTGAAAGAGAAGAGAGAGGCATTTGGACGATTTTTGCAGGGAAAAAATGAAATTGAGTAGGAGACGTATAAAAGAAAGAGACAGGAGGTCAAGAGAAAGGTGCAAGAGGTGAAAAAAAGGGCAAATGAGAGTTGGGGTGAGAGAGTATCATTAAATTTTAGGGAGAATAAAAAGATGTTCTGGAAGGAGGTAAATGAAGTGCGTAAGACAAGGGAGCAAATGGGAACTTCAGTGAAGGGCGCAAATGGGGAGGTGAAAACAAATAGTGGTGATGTGAGAAGGAGATGGAGTGAGTATTTTGAAGGTTTGTTGAATGTGTTTGATGATAGAGTGGCAGATATAGGGTGTTTTGGTCGAGGTGGTGTGCAAAGTGCGAGGGTTAGGGAAAATGATTTGGTAAACAGAGAAGAGGTAGTAAAAGCTTTGCGGAAGATGAAAGCCGGCAAGGCAGCAGGTTTGGATGGTATTGCAGTGGAATTTATTAAAAAAGGTGGTGACTGTATTGCTGACTGGTTGGTAAGGTTATTTAATGTATGTATGACTCATGGTGAGGTGCCTGAGGATTGGCGGAATGCGTGCATAGTGCCATTGTACAAAGGCAAAGGGGATAAGAGTGAGTGCTTAAATTACAGAGGTATAAGTTTGTTGAGTATTCCTGGCAAATTATATGGGAGGGTATTGATTGAGAGGGTGAAGGCATGTACAGAGCATCAGATTGGGGAACAGCAGTGTGGTTTCAGAAGTGGTAGAGGATGTGTGGATCAGGTGTTTGCTTTGAAGAATGTATGTGAGAAATACTTAGAAAAGCAAATGGATTTGTATGTAGCATTTATGGATCTGGAGAAGGCATATGATAGAGTTGATAGAGATGCTCTGTGGAAGGTATTAAGAATATATGGTGTGGGAGGCAAGTTGTTAGAAGGAGTGAAAAGTTTTTATCGAGGATGTAAGGCATGTGTACGTGTAGGAAGAGAGGAAAGTGATTGGTTCTCAGTGAATATAGGTTTGCGGCAGGGGTGTGTGATGTCTCCATGATTGTTTAATTTGTTTATGAATGGGGTTGTTAGGGAGGTGAATGCAAGAGTTTTGGAAAGAGGGGCAAGTATGAAGTCTGTTGGGGATGAGAGAGCTTGGGAAGTGAGTCAGTTGTTGTTCGCTGATGATACAGCGATGGTGGCTGATTCATGTGAGAAACTGCAGAAGCTGGTGACTGAGTTTGGTAAAGTGTGTGAAAGAAGAAAGTTAAAAGTAAATGTGAATAAGAGCAAGGTTATTAGGTACAGTAGGGTTGAGGGTCAATTCAATTGGGAGGTGAGTTTGAATGGAGAAAAACTGGAGGAAGTGAAGTGTTTTAGATATCTGGGAGTGGATCTGGCAGCGGATGGAACCATGGAAGCGGAAGTGGATCATAAGGTGGGGGAGGGGGCGAAAATTCTGGGAGCCTTGAAGAATGTGTGGAAGTCGAGAACATTATCTCGGAAAGCAAAAATGGGTATGTTTGAAGGAATAGTGGTTCCAACAATGTTGTATGGTTGCGAGGCGTGGACTATGGATAGAGTTGTGTGCAGGAGGATGGATGTGCTGGAAATGAGATGTTTGAGGACAATGTGTGGTGTGAGGTGGTTTGATCGAGTAAGTAACGTAAGGGTAAGAGAGATGTGTGGAAATAAAAAGAGCGTGGTTGAGAGAGCAGAAGAGGGTGTTTTGAAATGGTTTCGTCACATGGAGAGAATGAGTGAGGAAAGATTGACCAAGAGGATATATGTGTCGGAGGTAGAGGGAACGAGGAGAAGAGGGAGACCAAATTGGAGGTGGAAAGATGGAGTGAAAAAGATTTTGTGTGATCGGGGCCTGAACATGCAGGAGGGTGAAAGGAGGGCAAAGAATAGAGTGAATTGGAGCGATGTGGTATACCGGGGTTGACGTGCTGTCAGTGGATTAAATCAAGGCATGTGTATGGGGGTGGGCTGGGCCATTTCTTTCGTCTGTTTTCTTGCGGTACCTCGCAAACGCGGGAGACAGCAAAAAAAAAAAAAAAAAAATATATATATATATATAAATATATATATATATATATATATATATATATATATATATATATATATATATATATATATATATA
>NC_092242.1:29359652-29387152 GCF_036320965.1 Panulirus ornatus | reverse complement strand
ACACGTAATCCAATACCGCTCTCTGGCCATCTCTCCTACTTACATACGTATACATATGTATATCTCGCTTTTTAAACCAGGTATTCCCAATCACCAGTCCTTTTCAACACATAAATCTACAAGCTCTTCACCATTTCCATTTACAACACTGAACACCCCATGTATACCAACTATTCCCTCAACTGCCACATTACTCACCTTTGCATTCAAATCACCCTTCACTATAACCCGGTCTTGTGCATCAAAACCACTAACACACTCATTCAGCTGCTCCCGAAACACTCTCCTCTCATGATCTTTCTTCTCATGTCCAGGTGCATATGCACCAATAATCACCCATCTCTCTCCATCAACTTTCAGTTTTACCCATATTAATCTAGAATTTACTTTCTTACATTCTATCAGATACTCACACAACTCCTGTTTCAGGAGTACTGCTACTCCTTCCCTTGCTCTTGTCCTCTCACTAACCCCTGACTTTACTCCCAAGACATTCCCAAACCACTCTTCCCCTTTACCCTTGAGCTTCGTTTCACTCAGAGCCAAAACATCCAGGTTCCCCTCCTCAAACATATATATATATATATATATATATATATATATATATATATATATATATATATATATATATATATATATGTTCATACTTGATTCCCTTTATCCATTCCTGTCGCTACCCCGTCCCACAGGAAACAGCATCGCTACCCCCTGCTTCAGCGAACTGCGCCAGGAAAACAATAAAAAAAGACCACATTTGTTCACACTGTCTCTAGCTGGTATGTGTAATGCTCCGAACCCACAGCTCCCTATCCACATCCAGGCTCCACAGACCTTTCCATGGTTTGCTCCACACGTTTCATATGCCCTAGTTCAAGCCATTGACAGCACGTCGACCCAGGTATACCACATCATTCCAATTCACTCTAATCCTTGCACGCCTCTCACCCTCCTGTATGATCAGGCCACGATCGCTCAAAATGTTTTTTGCACCATCCTTCCACCTCCAATTTGGTCTCCCACTTCTTCTTCCTTCCACCTCTGACACAAATATCCTCTTTGTCAATCTTCCCTCACTCATTCTCTACATACGTCCAAAGCATTTGAACGCGCCCTCCTCTGCTTTCTCATCCACACTTCATTACTTACTCTATCAAACTACCTCACACCACATTTGTCCTCAAACATTTCATTTCAACATATCTACCCTCCTTCTTACAATCCTATCCATGTCTCCTATCCATATAATGTAGATGAAACCACTATTCCTTGAAACATAACCATTTTTGCTCTTCGTGATAATTTTATCTCCTTCCACACATTCTTCAACACTCCCAAAATTTTGCCCCCTCCCCCACCCCATGATTCACTTTCTCTTCCAGTGTTCCATTCGCTGCCTGGTCCACTCCCAAATATCTAAAAGACTTCACTTCCTCCAATTTTTCTCCATTTAAACTTACACCTCAATTAACTTGTTCCTCAACCCTGCTGAACCTAATAACCTTGATATTATTCACATTTACTCTCAGCTTTCTCCTTTCATACACTTTCACACACTTTCATACTCTTTCTCCTTTCATGCACTGTATCATCGACGAAAAACAAGTGACTCACTTCCCAGGCCCTCTCATCCCCAGCATACTGCATACATCACACACCTCTGCCGCAAACAGACAGTTACTGCAAACCAATCACTTTCCTCTCTTCCTACTCGTACACATCCCTTACATTCGCGGTTAAAACTTTTCACTGCTTCTAGCAGCTTACTTTCCACGCCATATACTCTTAAGACCTTCCACAAAGCATCTCTAACAACCTTATCATATATCTTCTCCAGATCCATAAATGCTACATACAAGTCCACCTGTTTCTTTAAGTATTTCTCACACACATTCTTCAAAGCAAACGCCTGATCCACACATCCTCTACCACTTCTGAAACCACCCTGCTCTTCCCCAGTCTGATGCTCTGTACGTGCCTTCATCCTCTCGATCAATACCCTCCCATATAATTTCCCAGGAATAATCAACAAGCTTATGCCTCTGTAGTTTGAACAGTTACCTTTATCCCCTTTGCCTTTGTACATTGGCACTATGCATGCATTCCGCCAATCCTCAGGCACTTCACCATTATCCATATAAAAATTGAATATCCTTACCAACCAGTCAACAACACAGTCACCCTCTTTCTTAATAAATTGAACTGCAATACCATCCAAAACCGCCGTCTTGCCGGATCTCATCTCCCGCAAAGCTCTCACTTAACGAAACCATTCTCCCTGACCCAGCCCGACCAAAACACCCTACATCTGCCACTCTATCATCAAACACATTCAACAAACCTTCAAAATACTCACTCCATCTCCTCACCTCATCACTACCTGTTATTACTTACCCCCTTCCCCCTTTCACCGATGTTCGCATTTGTTGTCTTGTCTTACACACGTTATTCATCTTCCAAAACATCGTTTTATTCTTCTTAATGTTTAATGATATGCTCTCACCCCAAATCTCATTTACCCTCTTTTTCAACCTATGGACTTTCCTCTTGACCTCCCGCCGCCTTCTTTTATACATATTCCAATCATCTACACTCCTTCCTTGTAATATCGTCCAAATGCCTCTCTTTTCTCTTTCACTAACAACTCTACTTCTTCATTCCACCACTCACTACTCTTTCTAATCTGCCCACCTCTCACATTTCTCATACCACATGCATCTTTTGCACATGGCATCACTGCTTCCCTAAATACATCCCGTTCTTCACCCACTCCCCTCGCATAATTTGCCCTCACCTTTTGTCGTTCTACGCTCAGTCTTTACTGCTACTTCCTCACACAAGTCTCCTTTCCAAGCTCACTTACTTTCACCACTCTCTTCACCCCAGCATTTTCTCTTCTTTTTTGAAAACTTTTACAAATCTTCACCTTCGCCTTCACAAGATAGTGATCAGACATCCCTCCAGCTGCCCCTCTCAGCACATTAACATCCAAAAATCTCTCTTTTACACGCCTGTCAATTAACACGTAATCCAATAATGCTTTTCGACAATCTCTCCTAATCACATACTTACTCCTATGTATATCTCTCTTTTTAAACCAAGTATTCCCAATCTCCAGTCTTTCTTTCAGCACACAAATCCACAAGATCTTCACCATTTCCATCCACAACACTGAATACCCCATGCACACCAATTATACCCTCAACAGTCGTATTACTCACCTTCGCATTTAAATCACCCATCACTTATACCCAGTCTCGTTTATCAAAGTTGCTGATACACTCAGCTGCTCCCAAAACACTTGCCTCTCATGATCTTTCTTATCATGACCAGGTGCGTAAGCACCCATAATCACCAATCTCATTCCATCTATTTTCAGTTTTACCCACATCAATCTAGAATATACTTTTTTACACTATATCACACACTTCTACAACTCCTGCATCAGGCATAGTGCTACTCCTTCCTTAGCTCTCTTCCTCTTACCAACCCCTAACTTTAGGCCTACGAGTTTTCCAAACCATTATTTCCCTTTTCCCTTGATCTTCGTTTCACTCACAGCCAGAACATCCAGGTTTCTTTTCTCAAACATACAACTTATCTCTCCTTTCTTCTCATCTTGGTTATATCCACATACATTCAGACACCCCAATTTGAGCCTTTGAGGAGAATGATCACTCACCGCTTGACTCCTGTTTCCCATTCTAGAAATTGAAAATACAATGAGGGGAGGGTTTGCAGCTCCCCGCTCACGCTCCCTTTAGTCGCCTTCTACGACACGCAGGAAATAAGCGAGAAGTATTCTTTCTCCCCCATCCATAATTTGTATTTAGATTGTAGCTCATACTACCTGTCATGATATTGTTGATGTGTCAATCATAATACATTCCTTCACTATTTACTTTATTTGTACTGTGGTTTGTTTCTCATATACATGTTGTTTGAGTCTCACATTCTATATCCAAGTATTATGACGCATTTTTTCCTCTCTCTTTTATAGATTCATGATGATACCTCTGTGAAGACGAAAGCTTGATCAAAATAAATCGAATGATTTTGGACAACTAACGTTTGAGTAACCACCTAAAGGTAGAACATTATTGAGAAAATTAAAGAACATAGAAAAGAAGATTAATGATTGTACATATGCTGTCGTATTCTGTTTAATGTCCATTAGAGAAAACTTGCTCCCAGCTTACACTATTTTTTTAATTTTTCTAAAGAAGGAACAAAGAAGGGGGCCTAGTGAGGATATTCCCTCAAAGGTTCAGTCCTCTGTTCAAAACGCTACCTCGCTAACGCGGGAAATGTCGAATAGTATAAAAGAAATTATATATATATATATATATATATATATATATATATATATATATATATATATATATATATTTTTTTTTTTTTTTTTTTTTTTATACTTTGTCGCTGTCTCCCGCGTTTGCGAGGTAGCGCAAGGAAACAGACGAAAGAAATGGCCCAACCCCCCCCATACACATGTACATACACACGTCCACACACGCAAATATACATACCTACACAGCTTTCCATGGTTTACCCCAGACGCTTCACATGCCTTGATTCAATCCACTGACAGCACGTCAACCCCTGTATACCACATCGCTCCAATTCACTCTATTCCTTGCCCTCCTTTCACCCTCCTGCATGTTCAGGCCCCGATCACACAAAATCCTTTTCACTCCATCTTTCCACCTCCAATTTGGTCTCCCTCTTCTCCTCGTTCCCTCCACCTCCGACACATATATCCTCTTGGTCAATCTTTCCTCACTCATTCTCTCCATGTGCCCAAACCATTTCAAAACACCCTCTTCTGCTCTCTCAACCACGCTCTTTTTATTTCCACACATCTCTCTTACCCTTACGTTACTTACTCGATCAAACCACCTCACACCACACATTGTCCTCAAACATCTCATTTCCAGCACATCCATCCTCCTGCGCACAACTCTATCCATAGCCCACGCCTCGCAACCATACAACATTGTTGGAACTACTATTCCTTCAAACATACCCATTTTTGCTTTCCGGGATAATGTTCTCGACTTCCACACATTTTTCAAGGCTCCCAAAATTTTCGCCCCCTCCCCCACCCTATGATCCACTTCCGCTTCCATGGTTCCATCCGCTGACAGATCCACTCCCAGATATCTAAAACACTTCACTTCCTCCAGCCTCTCACCATTCAAACTCACCTCCCAATTGACTTGACCCTCAACCCTACTGTACCTAATAACCTTGCTCTTATTGACATTTACTCTTAACTTTCTTCTTCCACACACTTTACCAAACTCCGTCACCAGCTTCTGCAGTTTCTCACATGAATCCCCCACCAGCGCTGTATCATCAGCGAACAACAACTGACTCACTTCCCAAGCTCTCTCATCCCCAACAGACTTCATACTTGCCCCTCTTTCCAAAACTCTTGCATTTACCTCCCTAACAACCCCATCCATAAACAAATTAAACAACCATGGAGACATCACACACCCCTGCCGCAAACCTACATTCACTGAGAACCAATCACTTTCCTCTCTTCCTACACGTACACATGCCTTACATCCTCGATAAAAACTTTTCACTGCTTCTAACAACTTGCCTCCCACACCATATATTCTTAATACCTTCCACAGAGCATCTCTATCAACTCTATCATATGCCTTCTCCAGATCCATAAATGCTACATACAAATCCATTTGCTTTTCTAAGTATTTCTCACATACATTCTTCAAAGCAAACACCTGATCCACACATCCTCTACCACTTCTGAAACCACACTGCTCTTCCCCAATCTGATGCTCTGTACATGCCTTCACCCTCTCAATCAATACCCTCCCATATAATTTACCAGGAATACTCAACAAACTTATACCTCTGTAATTTGAGCACTCACTCTTATATATATATATATATATATATATATATATATATATATATATATATATATATATATATCAGTGTTAGCTTAAGTCAGGTTTCGATGAAGGCATTTAGAGAACCGTGCCGTCTCATTTAATGCAGCGTAGATTCAGCTTCCGAAAACCAACAACCGTCTTAGGAAAAAGAAGCGACATCGCAGGTCATGGATAAGTATGGTTGATGTCGTCGTTATTGTGTGGACGTTGTGAAGGAGAATATAAGCAATGAAAGTGTTGTTACCGAAAGAAACTGACATGAATGGAATAGTTGACATGAAACACGAGAGCTTGAAACCTTTCGTAACATGAAAATAGTTGACATGAAAGGATAGAGTCTGAAGCCTTTGGTCACATGAATGGAATCCTTGAGATTAAAGGAAAGATTAACACAGTTGTAACACAGTCGTAAAACCGAACGACATAGGATAAGAAGGGTTCTATAGAATAACTCGTGATGATATATGATAACCACGTTATAAACACACTAGTATAGTTTGGGAAGATTATGCAAAGTGTTAACCTTATTAGTGGTGGCAACAGATACTTTCTTGACGCGGAAAACACCCCCATCACTGTGTTTATCATAGCAACAAGTCGAACAGAACTCGGCTTTCACTTGTGTATTTACATGGGTAATGTTGGGGTCCGGTGTGGGCAGGTGAAGCATATGAGAGCGTTCCTGGACGAACGTCAGAGATGCCTACAGTTACTAGCTTTATCTTCCAGTTGATTCCTATGGGCAACAGCTCATAGCGTGTGTTTCAGCCTCTTGATTTACTTGTCGGCTTTGCTTGTGTCGAGGTCACTGAACAAATAGGTTCGTCTTTGGTGTGTATGCGTATGTGAGTAGCTCACTCTGCTCTTCAAGACCAGTTCAAGTCCTCAAGGTCATCGTGGCCAAATGCCTTGACGGATACTTTCAGTTTCTTTTTAAGTTTCAGATTTTTTTCAGCTCTGTTGTGTGACCTGCAGCCACGTCATTTCTCCAAGACTTTGAGGTACTCACATTCTGTTTTCTTTTCGTTCATAGTGTTTTTGTGAGTTTCTAGGCCATTCCTCTTTATGATGTTGCAAGAGTTCTCGTCACTGAGGTTTCCTTCTCATTTAGAGTACTTCAGGTGTTCTGGACGTTCCTCGCTGTTTTTGATGTTTAGTGAGTTCTCAGCCCTCACTATCCGCCCTCGTTTATGACATTCTGGTAGTTCACGACGACACTTCTCTTTCTTGACAACGTCTAACCAACCGACGCACCACCCCCATCACTGAGTCACGGTGCTGTGCGAGTTCCCGAAACATTGGCCCCTTCTTACTCCCTGACGTTATGTGAGTTCCAGAGGACCACTTCCGTCATTCACTGGTGTCGTAAGGAATTCCTGATACCAAGTGCGAGTGTGAGCTGAGCTCTGAAAAACCAGTTATCTCCCTCGCTCAAGGTTCTCGTATATCATCCTTACACCAAATTACCCTCCTACTTCATGGCACTGTGAGAGTTCCCACACCACAGCCTATCCTTCACAGTAGTGTATGAGTTCCCGACACCCAACCAACTTCCTCTTATGTGATCTGTCATTAGGTAGTTCCCTTCCACGTCCAAGACATTACTGCTTTCTGACACTCGGGTATCTTCAACAAGAGTGTGGTGTAAGGTCCTGACACTCTGTCTCCTTATCTCATGGTGTCGTATGAGGTTCTGACATTCAGTCCCCTCGTCCTGTGGTGTCGTATGGGATCCTGACACTTGATCCCCTCATCCCAAGATGTCGTGTGGCTTCCTGACTCTCAGTCCCCTCATCCTATGTTGTTGAGTGGGTTTCTGATACACATTCCTTAGTCCCCTAATCATATGAGGTGGGTTCCTGACACGCAGTCCCTTCATCTCATGGCTTCGTGATGATCTCGGTAGCCTGAGTTCAACTGTCGGGAGTGTTGAAGAAGGAGTACTAATATTCAGGCTGTATGTCACGAGTTAAGTTAGTGATTATATCATTTTGAGTTTAGAATTTTTTTCTAATGTTATTGATGAGGGTGGAGTGGTTGTTTCTCAGCTGGTTTCTTTGTTTTATGAGACAGGTAACTTGTGGGGAGGAAATTTGGGATGTATTTCTTTCTTCGTCCTTGTGGTACATGCTTTTTCGCTGGCTCGGTTAGAGATGTTGATGAAGTGTGAGGCTGCATGATCAACGGACAAGAAACTATCTATACTAAAGTTTTGTCGCCTTGTTCCTGTGTACTTAGTGAAGGCTGGTCAGTCTACATACCTATATATTTTTTCTTTTTGGTGTTTGTGTTGACTGGTTGGGCGAGATGGAATGCCATCAGGATGGGCAACTGGACAGAGGTCAGCTCACGTGACGTGCTCCACTTGGTTCCAGTGTGTAGTGCTGGTGAGCAGAATGTGATTTCTGGTGAGGCAGGTTGTTGTGTGGTGGCGCTGGGAGTCTGGTTGAGGTTATAGAGAGCTTGCAGCTGATTCATGAAAACTTTACGGTAATGGATGAGTGTTGAGCCAATTGGAATGATGGATATCGAAATCTCCACAGATAGATAGATAGATAGATAGATAGGCTATTGACCACAGCTTCAATTACAAACAATACATTACAATCTATATAACGTATAAAAGAAGCTGACAATAAAATTGAAAACCAAAACATCCATATAGTCCACACAATAATGAAACAAAAAAAAAAGAAATTTGAAATACTACAAATATGAATTACTAAGCTGACATCATTATTTCTACAACAGTAAAATATCATGAATCAATTTGCTTGACGTTACATGAATAATACCTTCCCCAAGAAGGTCTTCCAATTATACTGTCTTCCAATTGTTTCTGTTAACGGCCATACGTGCTTTACCACGTGCTTCTCTGTTTGGATAACGACTCAAACACATACACGCTCCTCTACAGGCAGACGGCTATGTCCTCTCCTGTTCCATCGCCCTGCCTCCACCGCCCAGCTGTGTCCACAAACAAGAAACTGGTGAATAACATGTGACGTAACTCGCTTACCAAGTATTTGTTTGGTCTTGTATACATCTCTCGTGTACTGATGAGTTAAGGTTGATTTCTTTATATACGAGACACCTTGATGAAACAGTTAACTACCCTGTTATGAACATTTCCTACCAATAAGCATTTGTCGGGGATTTCATTTTTGATGAATTCATCAACAGTTTTTCCTGTATGTGTATCTGAGTTAATCACAATTCTAATCGTAAGTGAAGTGGGTCGTCATACATTCAAGACCCATTAGACCAAATTCTATGAGAAAAATGTTTTAATTCCATTAAACAACATCTTGAGGTGTCGGGTAGCCTGCCTCAGCGTAACACATGAGGTTCCATGTCGACCTCCTCACCTCCGCCAGTTGCTTTAATACCCTGTTATATGACGGGCTTGATATCTGCACCCACCCAAGACTCGCATCCATACACGAGGAACCACATGAATGCCGCATCAAACAGTCTCCACTTCACAATGAATGGGGCGTCAGTGTTCTTTTATTTCTTTACGAAAGCTACATTGTTCGGCAAGCTGGTGAGGCTCTGCAGTTGGGCAGTATGTCTGGCCAGGGGAGAGCATGTGGAGGGGGGGAGGTGAGGTATGTAAATGTTGACTGTGTTGTAGCTGGTACTGTGAAGTTTTGTGTCTATGGATGGTACGTCGAGGGTTCGTTGGTTACGTACCTACGTCAGGGCCAGGTCAGTCTTTTTTCCCTTGTATCAACCACGTGTGGGTTGTTGGCATCCAGCCCCAGTCACTGCACACACTTCTCATTAACATCACTTGACATCACCTAACTCACGTCTTTATCTCTTTTTCTATTTTTTTCTTGCTTTCCGAACTGTACAATTCATACCAACATTACAGAACACTTGGGCGCCACCGGTCGAGAGGAGTTGGTAGGGTCCCAGGGTCCACGTGACCGCCGTCATGCGACTAGGATCCGTCCGAATCCCATAGCCACAGCTGCTAGACCTGGCTCTTTATGTCTCCATATCTGGAACACTCGCGGCCTTGATTCTAACCTTCCCTCTGTAGAAGACTATCTGATTACCTCCTCCCCTAATCTCTTCCTTCTCTCTGAAATCCATCTGTCCAAAGCTCATTCTCCTCTATACTATCAAATCTCCGTCTATGATCTCTATGATCGTTTCGCACCAGGGGTGGAGTCTGCACCTACTTTAGTACAGAAACATTTGCTGCTCGCCTCGTGGATATTGAGTCTCCTAAATTTGATGTCATCTGGCTCAAATTCCCTCTACGTTTTATTACCTTGATTATGTTTCGTTAATTCCCCACAACCAGTTCCTCCAGCTATGTGATCTACTCTTCTCTCAAGTATTTTCGCGGAATTTTGTCGTATCCCTTGACATCCCCAAACATATGATAGTGTGTAGCATAAGCCTTTGTTCTCTAAACTCCCTTCCTTTGGTTTCATTCTTTCTCTCTGTTCTCGAATGCATATACATATTTGTATATTTTATTATACATAATCGCTGTTTCTCGCGTCAGCTAGGTAGCGACAGGAAACAGGCGAAGAATGGCCCATCCACTCATATACAAGTAAATATACACGCCCACGTACGCACATATGCATACATATACATATCAACATATACATATATATATATATATATATATATATATTTTCTGAAAACCCATACTAATCTTCACCTTAGCCTCCACAAGATAATGATCAGACATCCCTCCAGTTGCACCTCTCAGCACATTAACATCCAAAAGTCTCTCTTTCGCACGCCTGTCAATTAACACGTAATCCAATAACGCTCTCTGGCCATCTCTCCTACTTACATAAGTAAAGGAGGAGTGAATGTTGGGGTGAAGAAGGTGGTGAGAGTAAGTGAGCTTGGGAAGGAGACCTGTGTGGGGAAGTACCAGGAGAGACTGTGTACAGAATGGAAAAAGGTGAGAACAATGGAAGTAAGGGGAGTGGGGGAGGAATGGGATGTATTTAGGGAATCAGTGATGGATTGCGCAAAAGATGCTTGTGGCATGAGAAGAGTGGGAGGTGGGCTGTTTAGAAAGGGTAGTGAGTGGTGGGATGAAGAAGTAAGAGTATTAGTGAAAGAGAAGAGAGAGGCATTTGGACGATTTTTGCAGGGAAAAAATGCAATTGAGTGGGAGAAGTATAAAAGAAAGAGACAGGAGGTCAAGAGAAAGGTGCAAGAGGTGAAAAAAAGGGCAAATGAGAGTTGGGGTGAGAGACTATCAGTAAATTTTAGGGAGAATAAAAAGATGTTCTGGAAGGAGGTAAATAGGGTGCGTAAGACAAGGGAGCAAATGGGAACTTCAGTGAAGGGCGTAAATGGGGAGGTGATAACAAGTAGTGGTGATGTGAGAAGGAGATGGAATGAGTATTTTGAAGGTTTGTTGAATGTGTCTGATGACAGAGTGGCAGATATAGGGTGTTTTGGTCGAGGTGGTGTGCAAAGTGAGAGGGTTAGGAAAATGATTTGGTAAACAGAGAAGAGGTAGTAAAAGCTTTGCGGAAGATGAAAGCCGGCAAGGCAGCAGGTTTGGATGGTATTGCAGTGGAATTTATTAAAAAAGGGGGTGACTGTATTGTTGACTGGTTGGTAAGGTTATTTAATGTATGTATGACTCATGGTGAGGTGCCTGAGGATTGGCGGAATGCGTGCATAGTGCCATTGTACAAAGGCAAAGGGGATAAGAGTGAGTGCTCAAATTACAGAGGTATAAGTTTGTTGAGTATTCCTGGTAAATTATATGGGAGGGTATTGATTGAGAGGGTGAAGGCATGTACAGAGCATCAGATTGGGGAAGAGCAGTGCGGTTTCAGAAGTGGTAGAGGATGTGTGGATCAGGTGTTTGCTTTGAAGAATGTATGTGAGAAATACTTAGAAAAGCAAATGGATTTGTATGTAGCATTTATGGATCTGGAGAAGGCATATGATAGAGTTGATAGAGATGCTCTGTGGAAGGTATTAAGAATATATGGTGTGGGAGGCAAGTTGTTAGAAGCAGTGAAAAGTTTTTATCGAGGATGTAAGGCATGTGTACGTGTAGGAAGAGAGGAAAGTGATTGGTTCTCAGTGAATGTAGGTTTGCGGCAGGGGTGTGTGATGTCTCCATGGTTGTTTAATTTGTTTATGGATGGGGTTGTTAGGGAGGTAAATGCAAGAGTCCTGGAAAGAGGGGCAAGTATGAAGTCTGTTGGGGATGAGAGAGCTTGGGAAGTGAGTCAGTTGTTGTTCGCTGATGATACAGCGCTGGTGGCTGATTCATGTGAGAAACTGCAGAAGCTGGTGACTCAGTTTGGTAAAGTGTGTGGAAGAAGAAAGTTAAGAGTAAATGTGAATAAGAGCAAGGTTATTAGGTACAGTAGGGTTGAGGGTCAAGTCAATTGGGAGGTGAGTTTGAATGGAGAAAAACTGGAGGAAGTGAAGTGTTTTAGATATCTGGGAGTGGATCTGTCAGCGGATGGAACCATGGAAGCGGAAGTGGATCATAGGGTGGGGGAGGGGGCGAAAATTTTGGGAGCCTTGAAAAATGTGTGGAAGTCGAGAACATTATCTCGGAAAGCAAAAATGGGTATGTTTGAAGGAATAGTGGTTCCAACAATGTTGTATGGTTGCGAGGCGTGGGCTATGGATAGAGTTGTGCGCAGGAGGATGGATGTGCTGGAAATGAGATGTTTGAGGACAATGTGTGGTGTGAGGTGGTTTGATCGAGTAAGTAACGTAAGGGTAAGAGAGATGTGTGGAAATAAAAAGAGCGTGGTTGAGAGAGCAGAAGCGGGTGTTTTGAAATGGTTTGGGCACATGGAGAGAATGAGTGAGGAAAGATTGACCAAGAGGATATATGTGTCGGAGGTGGAGGGAACGAGGAGAAGAGGGAGACCAAATTGGAGGTGGAAAGATGGAGTGAAAAAGATTTTGTGTGATCGGGGCCTGAACATGCAGGAGGGTGTAAGGAGGGCAAGGAATAGAGTGAATTGGAGCGATGTGGTATACAGGGGTTGACGTGCTGTCAGTGGAGTGAATCAAGGCATGTGAGGCGTCTGGGGTGGACCATGGAAAGCTGTGTAGGTATGTATATTTGCGTGTGTGTACATGTGTATGTACATGTGTATGGGGGGGGGGGGGGTTGGGCCATTTCTTTCGTCTGTTTCCTTGCGCTACCTCGCAAACGCGGGTGACAGCGACAAACTATAAAAAAAAAAAAAAAAAAAAAATATATATATATATATATATATATATATATATATATATATATATATATATATATATATATATATATATATATATATTTTTTTTTTTAAACTATTCGCCATTTCCCGCATTAGCGAGGTAGCGTTAAGAACAGAAGACTGGGCCTTTTTCGGAATATCCTCACCTGGCCCCCTCTGTTCCTTCTTTTGGAAAATTAAAAAAAAAAAAAAAAACGAGAGGGGAGGATTTCCAGCCACACGCTCCCTCCCCTTTTAGTCGCCTTCTACGACACGCAGGGAGTACGTGGGAAGTATTCTTAATCCCCTATGGGATGTATTTAGGGAGTCAGTGATGGATTGCGCAAAAGATGCTTGTGGCATGAGAAGAGTGGGAGGTGGGTTGATTAGAAAGGGTAGTGAGTGGTGGGATGAAGAAGTAAGATTATTAGTGAAAGAGAAGAGAGAGGCATTTGGACGATTTTTGCAGGGAAAAAATGCAATTGAGTGGGAGATGTATAAAAGAAAGAGACAGGAGGTCAAGAGAAAGGTGCAAGAGGTGAAAAAAAGGGCAAATGAGAGTTGGGGTGAGAGAGTGTCATTAAATTTTAGGGAAAATAAAAAGATGTTCTGGAAGGAGGTAAATAAAGTGCGTAAGACAAGGGAGCAAATGGGAACTTTAGTGAAGGGCGCAAATGGGGAGGTGATAACAAGTAGTGGTGATGTGAGAAGGAGATGGAGTGAGTATTTTGAAGGTTTGTTGAATGTGTCTGATGATAGAGTGGCAGATATAGGGTGTTTTGGTCGAGGTGGTGTGCAAAGTGAGAGGGTTAGGGAAAACGATTTGGTAAACAGAGAAAAGGTAGTAAAAGCTTTGCGGAAGATGAAAGCCGGCAAGGCAGCAGGTTTGGATGGTATTGCAGTGGAATTTATTAAAAAAGGGGGTGACTGTATTGTTGACTGGTTGGTAAGGTTATTTAATGTATGTATGACTCATGGTGAGGTGCCTGAGGATTGGAGGAATGCGTGCATAGTGCCATTGTACAAAGGAAAAGGGGATAAGAGTGAGTGCTCAAATTACACAGGTATAAGTTTGTTGAGTATTCCTGGTAAATTGTATGGGAGGGTATTGATTGAGAGGGTGAAGGCATGTACAGAGCATCAGATTGGGGAAGAGCAGTGTGGTTTTCAGAAGTGGTAGAGGATGTGTGGATCAGGTGTTTGCTTTGAAGAATGTATGTGAGAAATACTTAGAAAAGCAAATGGATTTGTATGTAGCATTTATGGATCTGGAGAAGGCATATGATAGAGTTGATAGAGATGCTCTGTGGAAGGTATTAAGAATATATGGTGTGGGAGGCAAGTTGTTAGAAGCAGTGAAAAGTTTTTATCGAGGATGTAAGGCATGTGTACGTGTAGGAAGAGAGGAAAGTGATTGGTTCTCAGTGAATGTAGGTTTGCGGCAGGGGTGTGTGATGTCTCCATGGTTGTTTAATTTGTTTATGGATGGGGTTGTTAGGGAGGTAAAGGCAAGAGTTTTGGAAAGAGGGGCAAGTATGAAGTCTGTTGGGGATGAGAGAGCTTGGGAAGTGAGTCAGTTGTTGTTCGCTGATGATACAGCGCTGGTGGCTGATTCATGTGAGAAACTGCAGAAGCTGGTGACGGAGTTTGATAAAGTGTGTGGAAGAAGAAAGTTAAGAGTAAATGTGAATAAGAGCAAGGTTATTAGGTACAGTAGGGTTGAGGGTCAAGTAAATTGGGAGGTGAGTTTGAATGGAGAAAAACTGGAGGAAGTGAAGTGTTTTAGATATCTGGGAGTGGATCTGGCAGCGGATGGAACCATGGAAGCAGAAGTGGACCATAGGGTGGGGGAGGGGGCGAAAATTCTGGGAGCCTTGAAGAATGTGTGGAAGTCGAGAACATTATCTCGGAAAGCAAAAATGGGTATGTTTGAAGGAATAGTGGTTCCAACAATGTTGTATGGTTGCGAGGCGTGGGCTATGGATAGAGTTGTGCGCAGGAGGATGGATGTGCTGGAAATGAGATGTCTGAGGACAATGTGTGGTGTGAGGTGGTTTGATCGAGTAAGTAACGTAAGGGTGAGAGAGATGTGTGGAAATAAAAAGAGCGTGGTTGAGAGAGCAGAAGAGGGTGTTTTGAAATGGTTTGGGCACATGGAGAGAATGAGTGAGGAAAGGTTGACCAAGAGGATATATGTGTCGGAGGTGGAGGGAACGAGGAGAAGAGGGAGACCAAATTGGAGGTGGAAAGATGGAGTGAAAAAGATTTTGTGTGATCGGGGCCTGAACTTGCAGGAGGGTGAAAGGAGGGCAAGGAATAGAGTGAATTGGAGCAATGTGGTATACCGGGGTTGACGTGCTGTCAGTGGATTGAATCAAGACATGTGAAGCGTCTGGGGTAAACCATGGAAAGCTGTGTAGGTATGTATATTTGCGTGTGTGGACGTATGTATATACATGTGTATGGGGGGGGGTTGGGCCATTTCTTTCGTCTGTTTCCTTGCGCTACCTCGCAAACGCGGGAGACAGCGACAAAGTATAAAAAAAAAAAAATATATATATATATATATATATATATATATATATATATATATATATATATATATATATATATATATACATACACATACACAGACATACACATGCAAACATATGTACATATTCATACTCGCTTACCTTCATCCATTCCTGTCGCTACCCAGCCCCCACAGGAAGATAGCACCGCTACCCCCTGCTTCAGCGAGATAATGCCAGTAAAACAGACAACGAAGTCCACATTCGTTCACACTCAGTTTTTAGCTGTCATGCGTAAAGCACCGAAACCACATCTCCCTATCCATATTCAGGTCCCACAGACCTTTCTATGGTTTGCCACGGACTCTTCACATGCCCCGGTTCAGTCCACTGACAGCACGTCGACCCCGGTATAACACATAGTTCCAATTCACTCTGTTCCTTGCACGCCCCTCACCCTCCTGTATGTTCAGGCCCCGATCGCTCAAAATCTTTTTCACTCCATCCTTATGCTTCCAATTCGGTCTTCCACTTCTTGTTCCCTCAACCTCTGACACATATATCCTCTTTGTCAAACTTTCCTCACTCATTCTCTCCATAAGTCCAAACCATTTCAACACGCCCTCTTCTGATCTCTCAACCACACTCTTTTTATTTCCACATATCTTTATACCCTTTCATTACTTACTCGATGAAACAATCTCACAGTACATATTGTCCTCAGACATTTCATTTCTAACACATCCACCCTTCTCCGTACAATCCTATCTATACCCCATGCTTCGCAACCATATAACATTGTTGGAGCCATTATTCCTTCAAACATACCCATTTTGCTCTTCAAGATAACGTTCTCTCCTTTCACACATTCTTCATCGCTCCCAGAACCTTTGCCCTATCCTCCACCCCGTGACTCAATACCGTTTCCATGGTTCCAGTCGCTGCTAAGTCCATTCCCAGATATTCAAAACACTTCCCTTCCTCCAATTTTTTTCCATTCAAAGATACATCCCAACTAACTTGTCCCTCAACCTTGCTGAACCTAATAACCTCGCTCTTATTCACATTTACTCTCAACTTTCTCGTTTCACACACTTTTCCAAACTCCGTCACCAACTTCTGAAGTTTCTCAGTCGGGTCAGCCACCAGAGCTGTATCATCGGCAAACAACAACTTACCCACCTTTATCCCCTTTGCCTTTGTACAATGGCACTATGCATGCACTCCGCCAATCCTCAGGTACTTCAACATGATCCATACATACACTAAATATCCTTAGCAACCAATCAACAACAAAGTCACCCCTTTTTTTCTTTATAAACTCCACTGCAATACCATCCAAACCCGCCGCCTTGCTGGCTTTCATCCTCCGCAAAGCTTTCACTACTTCTTCTCTGTTCAACAAACCATTCTCCTTGACCCTCTCACTTCGCACACCACCCCGGCCAAAACACCCTATATATGCTACTCTATCATCAAACACATTTATCAAGCCTTTAAGATATTCACTCCATCTTATCACTTCATCACTACTTATTACCTACCAATTTGCCCCCTTCACCGATGTTCCCACTTGTTCTCTTGCCTTACGCACTTTATTTACCTCTTTGTAAAACATCTTTTCATTCTCCCTAAAATTTAACGATACTCTCACCCCAACTCTTATTTGCTCTCTTTTTCACCTCTTGCACCTTTTTCTTGAGCTCCTGCTGCTTTCTTTTATACATTTCCCATTCGTTTGCACTACTTCCCTGCAAATATTGTCCATATGCCTATCTTTACTCTTTCACTAATAATCTTACTACTTCATTCTACCATTCACTACCCTTTCTAATCTGCCCACCTCCCACCTTACTCATGCGAAAGGCATCTTTTGCGCAAGTCATCACTGTTTCCCTAAATACGTCCCATTCCTCCTCCACTCCCCTTACATCATTTGTTCTCACCTTCTGCCATTCTGCACTCAATCTCTTCTGGTACTTCCTCACACAAGTGTCCTTTCCAAGCTCACTTACTCTCACCAATCTCTTCTTCCCAACATTCTTTCTTCTTTCAAAACCTCTACTAATCTTCACCTTCGCCTCCAAAAGATAGAGAACAGACATGCCTCCAGTTGCTCCTCTCAGCACATTATCATCCAAAAGTCTTTCTTTTACACGCAAATTAATTAACACTTAATCCAATAACACCCTCTGGCCATCTCTCCTACTCATATACGTACACTTATGTATATCTGTTTTTAAACCAGGTATTCCCAATCGCCAATCCTTTTTCAGCACACAAATCCACAAGCTCCTCACCATTTCCATTTACAACACTGAACACCCCATATACACCAATTATACCCTCAACTGCCACATTACTCACCTTTGCATTCAAATCACCCATCACTATAACCCGGTTTCATGCATCAAAGCTGCTAAAGCACTCACTCAGCTGCTCCCAAAACACTTGCCTCTCATGATCTTTCTCATGACCAGGCGCATAGGCACCAATAATCACCCATCTCTCTCCATCCACTTTCAGTTTTATCCATATCAATCTTGAGTTTACTTTCTTACGCTGTATCAAATATTCCTACAACTCCTGCTTCAGGAGGAGTGCTTTTCCTTCCTTTGCTCTTGTCCTCTCACTAACTCTTGACTTAACTCGCAAGACATTCCCAAACCACTCTTCCCCTTTACCCTTGAGCTTTGTTTCACTCAGATCCAAAACATCCAGGTTCCTTTCCTTAAACATACTACCTATTTCTCCTTTTTTCTCATCTTGGCTACATCCACACAGATCTAGACACCCCAGTCTGAGCCTTCTAGGAGGATGAGCAATCCCTGTATGACTTCTTGTTCTGTTTCCCCTTTTAGAAATTTAAAATACAAGGAGGGGAGGGTTCCTAGCCCCCCGCTCCCGCCCCCTTCAGTCGCCTTCTACGACACGTGAGGAATACATGGGAAATATTCTTTCTCCCCTATTTCCAGGAATATATATATATATATATATATATATATATATATATATATATATATATATATATATATATATATATATATATATATATATATATATATATATATATATATATCCCTGGGGATAGGGGAGAAAGAATACTTCCCACGTATTCCCTGCGTGTCGTAGAAGGCGACTAAAAGTGGAAGGAGCGTGGGGCTGGAAATCTTCCCCTCTCGTTTTTTTTTTTTCTAAATTTTCCAAAAGAAGGAACAGAGAAGTGGGCCAGGTGAGGATATTCCCTCAAAGGCCAAGTCCTCTGTTCTTAACGCTACTTCGCGAACGCGGGAAATGGCAAATAGTTTGAAAGAAAAGAAAGAAAGATATATATATATATATATATATATATATATATATATATATATATATATATATATATATATATATATATATATATATATATAATCATCATACAAACCTCCAACAGCCAGGATCGAACTCGGGACCCCTGTGCAACAGGCGGGAATGCTACCGCTAGGCTATGGGCCTGGCTAATAGGAAATAACAATTCGAATACTATGTACTCGAATACCCTTCGTCTCACGTTGGTGAGCAACGGGGTCTACACCGGTCATTTCCCAACAGGCGCACATAACCAGCAGATAGCATTTTACCGAACCTAACTACAACGCGGAGGTATATGAATACGAACAAAGTGCATAGAAACGTGCACCTTCATAGAACATACAAACCTCCAACAGCCACGATCGAACCCGGGACCCATGAGCAACAGGTGGGAATGCTACCACTAGGCTATGGGCCTGGCTAATAGGAAATAAGTATTCGAATACTATGTACTCGAATACCCTTCGCCTCACGTTGGCGAGCAACGGGGTCTACACCGGTCATTTCCCGACAGGCGCTCATGATGTTCTGGCTGTGAATGAAATAAATTGCAGGGATAGAGGTAAAGAATGTTTTTGAAATGTCTTAGGAGTACAGCCAATGATTGTTGTGAGGGCATGAGCTAAGGAAAGGGTAGCACAACTGCTGAAGCAGGAGTTGCAGAAGTGAATGAAAGACTATAAAGAAGTGAGCTCTGGACTGATGCGGGCAAATGAAAGTGAGGTGCGAGAGATGGGTAATCATTACTGCTTATGAACCTGATCATGAGAAGAAAGATTATGAGAAGCAAGTGTTCTGGGAGTAGCTGAGTTTCATGTATGACACATGATATTAGTGTTAGGTGATTTAGATGCGTTGGTGTTTAATGCGGTAGTTGACGTTATAGTTGGGGGGCATGGGGTATTCCGTAATGTGAATGGAAATGGTGAACAGCTTTTGGACCTGTGTGGTGATAATGTTTAGTGATTAGTAATACCTGATCTAAAAATAAGCACATACATAAGTATACGTATGAGAGTATGAGTATGGTCAGCGAGCATCATTGGATTATATATTAATTGATAGGCGTGTAAAAGAGAGACTTTTGGATGTGTCGGTATGAGAAAAGATTTGTAGTGGTTTTCGGAAAAGATGACATATCATGAGTGAGAAGAGAGTGGTAAGAGTACGTGATTTTGGAAAAGAGGCTTGTGTGAAGAGCAACCGTGAGAAATTGAGTATAGAATGGCAAAAAGTTAAAGTAAACGAAGCTAAGGGAGTGGGCAAGGAATATAAGGAATTTAGGGAAGAAGCACTGGTAAGAGCAACAGTTGCGTGTAACACGCTTAAGGTAGAAGGGCGGCAGGTTAGAAAGGGTAGTGAGTGGTGGGGTGAAGAAGTAAAGTAGCTAGTGAAAGAGAAAAGAGAGGCATTTGGGTGGTACTTACAGGGAAGGAGTGCAAATGATTGGGAGATGTATTAGAGAAAGCGGCAGGGGGTCAAGAGAAGGGTGCTGGGTTAAAAAAAGAGTTCAAATGAGAGTTGGGGTGAGCAAGCATTAGTAAACTTTTGGAAGAATAAGTTGTTTGGGAAGGAGGTTAATGTGTGCGAAGAATGGGAGAACAGATAGGAACATCGGTGAAAGAGGCAAATCGGGAAATCATAGTATGTAGTGATGAAGTGAGGAAATGGAGTGTTTTGAAAAGCTGTTGAATGGGTTTGATGATATAATGGCAAATATAAAGTGTTTGGGCCGGGGTGGTATGCAGTCATAGAGAGTGGTTTGGTAAAGTACTGTTGAATTTCTTTAGAAAGGGGTGGCTGTGTTGTTGATTACTTGATAAGGATTTTCATTGTATGTATAGAACATGATGAAGTACCTGAGCATTGTAGGAATGCATGTATAGTACCATAGTATAAAGGCAAGGGGGACAAAGATGAGTATTCAAACCACATACGGTTTAGTTTGTTTAGTGTGTACCGGGTAAGTTCTGAGTGAGTGGTGACTGAGAGATGAAGGCATAAACAAAACATCGGGCTGGGGAAGAACAGTGATTTCAGAAGTGGTAGAGGACGTGTGGATCAGGTGTTTGCTTTGAGGAATGTTGTAAGAAATACTTAGAAAAGCAGAGGGATCTTAAGAAAACCTATGATAAAGTGAATATAAGATTCCTTGTGGAAGGTCTTAAGAATATAAGGTGTGGGAGGAAAGGTGCTAGAATCAGTGAGAAGTTTTTCAAAGGTGTAGGGCGTGTGGACGACAAGGAAGAATGGAGTGGTTCCGAGTGAGGGTTGTTCACGGCAGGGGCGTGTGATGTCCCCATGGTTGTATGGTTTGTTAATGGATAGGTTGGTGAGGGAGGCACTTGCAAGGGTCTTGGAGAGAGGGGCGAGTATGCCGTCTGTTGGGGATGAGAGGGCTTGGGAAGTGAGTCAGTTGTTGTTCGCCGATGATACAGCACGGGTGGCTGATTCGAGTGAAAAACTACTGAAGTTGGTGGCTGAGTTTGGAAAAGTGTGTTAAAGGAGGAAGTTGAGAGTAATCATGAACAAAAGCAAGGTTATTAGGCTTAGCAGAGTTGAGGGTTAAGTTAGCATGGATGTAAGTCTGAATGGAGAACAATTAGAGGAAGTGAAGTGTTTTAGGTACTTGGAAGTTTATATGGCAGCGAATGGAACTATGGAGGCGGAAGTGAGTCATGGAGCGGATGAAGAAGCGAACGTTCAGGAAGCATTGAAGAATACGTGGAAAGAGAGATTGTTATGTGGGAAGGTGAAACTGGGTATGTTTGAAGGTACAGTAGTCCCACCGATGTTGTATGGATGCGAAGTATGAGCGATAGATGAGAATGTGCGAAGGAAGGGTGATTAGTTTAGAAATGAAATGTTTGAGGCCAGTATGTGGTGTGACGTGGATTCTTCGAGTAGATTGTAGTGTGGTTGAGTGTGGTTGAGAGCTGCAGAATGTTTGCTTAATGGTCTGGACATATGGAGAGAATGAGTGAGGAAAGGTTGACAAAGTGGATGAATATGCCAGAAGTGGTTGGAACAAGAAGAGGAGATCAACTAGAGATAGAATGATGGAGGGAGAATGATTTTGAGTGATCGGAGCCTGAATATACAGGAGGGTGAAAGACGAGCACGGAACAGAGTGAATTGAAACGATGTGGTATTAAGAGAAGTCGATGTGCTCTTGGTGGATTCAACCAGGGCATGTGAAGAGGCCGTAGGAATCCATGGGAAGGTCAAAAGGGTCTGGTTGTGTATAGGTTGGCTATGGTTTCAATGCATTGCACGTTACAGATAAAGAATGGATAAAGCGAATGCGCATTTCTTCGTCTGTTCCTGGCGCTACCTCGCTAACACGGGAAACAGCGATAGAATATGAGAAAAAATATATAAACCTGCGTATAAACGGTTGTTCATAGGGAAGAAAAAATACTTCCCACTTATTCCCTGCGTGTCGTAGAAGACGATTAAAAGGGGAGGGAGCGGGGGGCTAGAAATCTTTCCCTCCTGTTTTACTTTTCCAAGAGAAAGAACAGAGAAGGGGCTAAGTGAGGCTTTTCCTTCTAAAGCCCTGTCATCTGTTATGACGCTACGTCCCTAACGCTGGGCATGGGGAATAATTATTATATATATATATATATATATATATATACATATATATATATATATATATATATATATATATATATATATATATATTGCAGCACTGGCCGTGTCATTATAGGGTCTAGTAAACAACCAGTGCGATATATACAATGATGCCAGTGAATGCCGCCTTAGCCAGTCGTGTCCACAGGTTAGAAGTCACAGAGGTACTCGTGTCAGGTGGAGCAGCTCCACTGAGCCACTGAGGTCTGCTCTCCACCGCTGCTCCTGCCACACAGACCTGCGGTTGCCACTTACTAGATATCACATCGGAGCGAAATTTCTTGAGATTTTTACTTCAGTTTTGTGTGACTTAAACTATACTTCTAGTTTGTGTGAAATTATCCCATAGTGTACAAATGAACGGTCGTCATGCCCTTTGCGTAAGTATATAAAAAGAAAATGTCAGAAATACGATCGCGAAAGTATAACCTTATCAAAGGTGACGTCAGTGCTGGGGGCACGTGTAAGAGGCAGCAGGTATGTTGGACACCAGTGGTATCCGTGCGCTCAGTCGAGCAAGACGGAATTCTCATAGCTAACAAACGTTAAGGAATCTGCTGCTTCAATAAAAAAAGATTCTCTCAATGGTGTCTGCAGTATGTCGCCACTTTAAACTGCTCCTGTTTCAAGGTATATAACAAACGGAGTCCTGGTGTTATGTGGCTATGTCGGGACACTCTCATGCTCTTCTGATCCCGAGATAGTCCGAATATGGAAACATATTTACCCAGCCAGAGGGTCAAGTGGGAACAGCGCGGTGTGTGGCGTCCGGGGAGACACTGACAGCAGGGACTCGGCAGCGGGTGACACCAGGCAGACTGACACAGTGTGACGCCAGGATTGATCAAGAAACTGTCATGAACTATCAGTAGACTCGTCACTTGAATGAAAATACCAAGTTGTTGAAAGAGAAGTGATTTGTCAGTCGAGGTAGATATAGCCTCTGATATGTGGACTTCATAACAATTTGGAAACTTTTCAGAAACGTTGGTGATATCGATGCGAGTAAAGTAGTTATCAACAGTTGGAGCGATGCTAGACGTGAGCGGCGTGAGGATGGAGGGAACACAGGAGCCGCGTCGTGACACCTCCACAGATCCCAACAACAACAGGAACAGCCAGCCAGGGGAGAAGTATGGTCTGCGCCCCAGAACCATCATCAAGAGACTACAACAGGAAATAATCCGTAAAGAAGTCCCCAAAAAGCCACCAAGATGTAAATCAAGGCCGCCACCGTTGTCTAAGTATCGGAGGAAAACTGCCAATGCTCGAGAACGTCACCGCATGAGAGAGATCAACAACGCATTCGAGTCACTACGTAAGGTTCTGCCGGACGCTATGGAAGTTCATGCCAGCTCATCGTCAATGACCAAGATCACGACCCTTCGCCTGGCTGTGGCGTACATCAGGGCTCTGTCACACGTACTGGACGAAGCTGGTCAGGAAGACCTCTGCTCTATCCAAAACACACTGCAAAACTCAATACAAGACTCGCTGCAGCATTCCTTGCAACATACATTTCAGTATTCTCTGCAGGTGACACCAACGTCAGGCAACGTGACAACCTTACATCACCAGTACTCGACGTCCAGTCTAGCCCAGGAGCAGTTCCCGCAGCTGCTGGGCTACTGTTCCACGTACAGCGCTGTGTCTGGCACCAGCTCGCCCTCCACAGATCGAAAGTCTCTCAGTAGTGGCAGTGATATCGACGAGCTCCTCTCTGACGATTCTGGACTACTGGAGGATAGTCTGGATGTTTTCCATGATATACCAACTATACCTGTCGCTGACCCGTTTGATATATTACTGGTGACCGAGAGGGATGGTCTTCCTTTCACAGCGGAGCTCTGTAACTAAGAACAGATTTCCTGTAGAGTGTTAAGTCAGTGATAAATATTTCAGCAAGAAATAGATATATCGCCATGCTGAGGAGATGGTGCTTCCCTGTAATGTTTGTGGATATCAGTAACATTTCTGGGGTGAAGACGTGCCCGGGCCTTTCTACGTGACTAGAAATACTGATTGAAATCATCAACACTGACACTTGCAACACAAGAACCAGATGATTGTTACTTGGTGTCCATAATGATGCCAAGTGTTTCGTGGTTGTGTTAGTTACCTGCGTGTTGATACCATAACACCTCAGGGTGAGCTAGGTGTAGCGAAGCCAACATCCTTGTAGGGTGCTAGTCTAACAAGTTGTGCCATACTTTGTAAAGTTCACCGTGAGACTGACCACTGACACGGTAACACACTCTCAGTAACAATACCTGGTGCGTGCACTACATCCAGGAATGTACAAGACAGTACGAATGTGTATTATATGTACAAAAGGACTTTTTTTCAGTGTTTCTATAAATTTTGTGTCATAATAAAGGTACCACTGAGGGAACATTCACTTTAGATATATCCTAACAAACAATGCACGATAAAGTACCTAATATATATATATATATATATATATATATATATATATATATATATATATATATATATATATATATATATATAAATATATATATATATATATATATATATATATATATATATATATATATATATATATATATATATATATATATATATATATATATATATATATATACATATATATATCTAACGTTGCTCTTCAGTGTTTTCAGCAGCTGCGACATTGTCTTTTAGCATTTGTGTGACAGTCGGAGGAAATCTTCCCTAGTGTGATACTACACACTTCCTCCTGGTGACCTGGGAGGAGACTTTCTCTAGTCTGACGCTACACATATACCTGCTGCTGGTAACCAGGGAGGATATGTATAGATGTATGCATTGCCAGACCGGTAAAACAGTAACTAAAAGATGCCATTGGCACCGCTATTGAGTACGCAAGGATGACCCTGAAGACCTTAACAACCCAGTCACATTGTACTCCTCTTCTGATTACCACAACCGTAACGTTATGGAATCCATCTTACTTGCTAATATAAAGAGCTTGAATTTGTCCCGCGGCGACTTTAAAGCACACCTTGTCATCAATCAAATCATTATGATAGAATTATCAAGAAAAGATAACAAGAAAAATAGTCGAACATACATATTGTTACCCAGACCGATCCTTCCCCGTACAAACCCCCTTAACCACATTGCACTCCTTGCTTTCCCTTGAACGGTCAGAACAATGTTTAGTCGAGAATGGCAGAGGAGAGAGGGAATTAGGATTAAAAAAAAAAGACTTTATGAACTGTCTGCAGACTGTCTCCACGAAACATGTAGTGCTGCATGTATGATTAAATTACGTTACAGAAAATTATATGAAATCATACCGAATTGCCATTACACTTTCATAAAAATCATCACTGAGTGTGATCAACATAGTATTATATATATATATATATATATATATATATATATATATATATATATATATATATATATATATATATATATATATATATATATATATATATATATATATATATCTTTCTTTCATACTATTCCCCATTTCCCGCGTTAGCGAGGTAGCGTTAAGAACAGAAGACTGGGCCTTTGAGGGAATATCCTCATCTGGCCCCCTTCTCTGTTCCTTCTTAGGGGGAAAAAACAAAAAATACAAGAGGGGAGGATTTCCAGCCCCCCGCTCCCTTCCCTTGTAGTCGCCTTCTACGACACGCAAGGAATACGTGGGAACTATTCTTTCTCCCCTATCCCCAGGGATGATTATATATATATATATATATATATATATATATATATATATATATATATATATATATATATATATATATATATATATATATAATTTGAGTGAGTGCTCAAATTACAGAAGTATAAGTTTGTTGAGTATTCCTGGTAAATCATATGGGAGGGTATTGATTGAGAGGGTAAAGGCATGTACAGAGCATCAGATTGGGGAAGAGCAGTGTGGTTTCAGAAGTGGTAGAGGATGTGTGGATCAGGTGTTTGCTTTGAAGAATGTATGTGAGAAATACTTAAAAAAGCAAATGGATTTGTACGTAGCATTTATGGATCTGGAGAAGGCATATGATAGAGTTGATAGAGATGCTCTGTGGAAGGTATTAAGAATATATGGTGTGGGAGGCAAGTTGTTAGAAGCAGTGAAAAGTTTTTATCGAGGATGTAAGGCATGTGTACGTGTAGGAAGAGAGGAAAGTGATTGGTTCTCAGTGAATGTAGGTTTGCGGCAGGGGTGTGTGATGTCTCCATGGTTGTTTAATTTGTTTATGGGTGGGGTTGCTAGGGAGGTAAATGCAAGAGTTTTGGAAAGAGGGGCAAGTATGAAGTCTGTTGGGGATGAGAGAGCTTGGGAAATGAGTCAGTTGTTGTTCGCTGATGATACAGCGCTGGTGGCTGATTCATGTGAACAACTGCAGAAGCTGGTGACTGAGTTTGGTAAAGTGTGTGAAAGAAGAAAGTTAAGAGTAAATGTGAATAAGAGCAAGGTAATTAGGTACAGTAGGGTTGAGGGTCAAGTCAATTGGGAGGTAAGTTTGAATAGAGAAAAACTGGAGGAAGTAAAGTGTTTTAGATATCTGGCAGCGGATGGAACCATGGAAGCGGAAGTGGATCATAGGGTGGGGGAGGGGGCGAAAATCCTGGGAGCCTTGAAGAATGTGTGGAAGTCGAGAACATTATCTCGGAAAGCAAAAATGGGTATGTTTGAAGGAATAGTGGTTCTAACAATGTTGTATGGTTGCGAGGCGTGGGCTATAGATAGAGTTGTGCGCAGGAGGATGGATGTGCTGGAAATGAGATGTTTGAGAACAATGTGTGGTGTGAGGTGGTTTGATCGAGTAAGTAACGTAATGGTAAGAGAGATGTGTGGAAATAAAAAGAGCGTGGTTGAGAGAGCAGAAGAG
>NC_092242.1:29352152-29357152 GCF_036320965.1 Panulirus ornatus | reverse complement strand
ATATATATTTATATATTTTTTTTTTTCATACATATTCGCCATTTTCCACATTTGCGAAGTAGCGATGAAAACGGACGACTGAGGCTTAGAGGAAATGTCCTCACTTTGCCCCCTTCCCTGTTTCTTTTTTTTTTTCTTGGAAAAGTCAAAAACGGAAGGAAAGGATTTCAAGCCCTCCGCTCTCTCCCCTTTTAGTCTTCTTCTACGACACGCAGGGAATACGTGGGATATATTCTTTCTCCTTCATCCCCAGGGATATATATACATATATATATATATATATATATATGTATATATATCTATCTATCTATCTATATATATATATATATATATATATATATATATATATATATATATATATATATATATATATATATATATATATATTTCATTGGATCTAAGTTAAAGTACCCTAGATCTTTCATTGAAAATCTTTGCGGAAGATGAAAGCCGGCTAGGCAGCAGGTTTGGATGGTATTGCAGTGGAATTTATTAAAAAAGGGGGTGACTGTATTATTGACTGGTTGGTAAGGTTATTTAATGTATGTATGACTCATGGTGAGGTGCCTGAGGATTGGCGGAATGCGTGCATATTGCCATTGTACAAAGGCAAAGGGGATAAGAGTGAGTGCTCAAATTACAGAGGTATAAGTTTGTTGAGTATTCCTGGTAAATTATATGGGAGGGTATTGATTGAGAGGGTGAAGGCATGTACAGAGCATCAGATTGGGGAAGAGGAGTGTAGTTTCAGAAGTGGTAGAGGATGTGTGCATCAGGTGTTTGCTTTGAAGAATGTATGTGAGAAATACTTAGAAAAGCAAATGGATTTGTATGTAGCATTTATGGATCTGGAGAAGGCATATGATAGAGTTGATAGAGATGCTCTGTGGAAGGTACTAAGAATATATGGTGTGGGAGGCAAGTGGTTAGAAGCAGTGAAAAGTTTTTATCGAGGATGTAAGGCATGCGTACGTGTAGGAAGAGAGGAAAGTGATTGGTTCTCATTGAATGTAGGTTTGCGGCAGGGGTGTGTGATGTCTCCATGGTTGTTTAATTTGTTTATGGATGGGGTTGTTAGGGAGGTGAATGCAAGAGTTTTGGAAAGAGTGGCAAGTATGAAGTCTGTTGGGGATGAGAGAGCTTGGGAAGTGAGTCAGTTGTTGTTCGCTGATGATACAGCGCTGGTGGCTGATTCATGTGAGAAACTGCAGAAGCTGTTGATTGAGTTTGGTAAAGTGTGTGAAAGAAGAAAGTTAAGAGTAAATGTGAATAAGAGCAAGGTTATTAGGTACAGTAGGGTAGGGTTGAGGACAATGTGTGGTGTGAGGTGGTTTGATCGAGTAAGTAATGTAAGGGTAAGAGAGATGTGTGGAAATAAAAAGAGCGTGGTTGAGAGAGCAGAAGAGGGTGTTTTGAAATGGTTTGGGCACATGGAGAGAATGAGTGAGGAAAGATTGAACAAGAGGATATATGTGTCAGAGGTGGAGGGAACGAGGAGAAGTGGGAGACCAAATTGGGGGTGGAAAGATGGAGTGAAAAAGATTTTGTGTGATCGGGGCCTGAACATGCAGGAGGGTGAAAGGAGGGCAAGGAATAGAGTGAATTGGATCGATGTGGTATATCGGGGTTGACGTGCTGTCAGTGGATTGAATCAGGGCATGTGAAGCGTCTTGGGTAAACCATGGAAAGTTGTGTGGGGCCTGGATGTGGAAAGGGAGCTGTGGTTTCGGGCATTATTGCATGACAGCTAGAGACTGAGTGTGAACGAATGGGGACTTTGTTGTCTTTTCCTAGTGCTACCTCGCACACATGAGGGGGGAGGGGGATGGTATTCCATGTGTGGCGAGGTGGCGATGGGAATGAATAAAGGCAGACAGTGTGAATTGTATGCATGGGTATATATGTATGTGTCTGTGTGTGTATATATATGTGTACATTGAGATGTATAGGTATGTATATTTGCGTGTGTGGACGTGTATGTATATACATTGTGTATGGGGGTGGGTTGGGCCATTTCTTTCGTCTGTTTCCTTGCGCTACCTCACAAACGCGGGAGACAGCGACAAAGCAAAATATAATATATATATATATATATATATATATATATATATATATATATATATATATATATATATATATATATATATATATATACATATATATATATATATATATATATATATATATATATATATATATATATATATATATATATATATATATATATATATATATATATATATATATATATATATATATATATATATTGGAAAGGATCACAATTTTGCTCGTGACCAAGATATTCCTATGAGTTTTGGACAATCACATGTTTACCAAATGGCGTTCTAGCTTCAACTCTTCGATATATATCAACTGACTGTTATATTCCTCTCTTGTGTCTCCCCTGATGATGTGATTATTACACGAAAGTGCACTCGGGAACTTTTCATGTTTCATTTCCCCGTGGACTCATAGGAATATATATATATATATATATATATATATATATATATATATATATATATATATATATATATATATATATATATATATATATATATATATATATATATATATATATATATATATATATATATATATATATATATATATATATATATTGGTTCTCAGTGAATGTAGGTTTGCGGCAGGGGTGTGTGATGTCTCCATGGTTGTTTAATTTGTTTATGGATGGGGTTGTTAGGGAGGTAAATGCAAGAGTTTTGGAAAGAGGGGCAAGTATGAAGTCTGTTTGGGATGAGAGAGCTTGGGAAGTGAGTCAGTTGTTGTTCGCTGATGATACAGCGTTGGTGGCTGATTCTTGTGAGAAACTGCAGAAGCTGGTGACTGAGTTTGGTAAAGTGTGTGGAAGAAGAAAGTTAAGAGTAAATGTGAATAAGAGCAAGGTTATTAGGTACAGTAGGGTTGAGGGTCAAGTCAATTGGGAGGTGAGTTTGAATGGAGAAAAGCTAGAGGAAGTGAAGTGTTTTAGATATCTGGGAGTGGATCTGGCAGCGGATGGAACCATGGAAGCGGAAGTGAAGCGGGATCATAGGGTGGGGGAGGGGGCGAAAATTCTGGGGGCCTTGAAGAATGTGTGGAAGTCGAGAACATTATCTCGGAAAGCAAAAATGGGTATGTTCGAAGGAATGGTGGTTCCAACAATGTTGTATGGTTGCGAGGCGTGGGCTATGGATAGAGTTGTGCGCAGGAGGATGGATGTGCTGGAAATGAGATGTTTGAGGACAATGTGTGGTGTGAGGTGGTTTGATCGAGTGAGTAACGTAAGGGTAAGAGAGATGTGTGGAAATAAAAAGAGCGTGGTTGAGAGAGCAGAAGAGGGTGTTTTGAAGTGGTTTGGGCACATGGAGGGAATGAGTGAGGAAAGATTGACCAAGAGGATATATGTGTCGGAGGTGGAGGGAACGAGGAGAAGAGGGAGACCAAATTGGAGGTGGAAAGATGGAGTGAAAAAGATTTTGTGTGATCGGGGCCTGAGCATGCAGGAGGGTGAAAGGAGGGCAAGGAATAGAGTGAATTGGAGCGATGTGGTATACCGGGGTTGACGTGCTGTCAGTGGATTGAATCAAGGCATGTGAAGCGTCTGGGGTAAACCATGGAAAGCTGTGTAGGTATGTATATTTGCGTGTGTGGACGTATGTATATACATGTGTATTTGGGGGGGGGGGGGGGTTGGGCCATTTCTTTCGTCTGTTCCCTTGCGCTACCTCGCAAACGCGGGAGACAGCGACAAAATATAATAAAAAATAAATGAATATATATATATACATATACATATATATTATCCCTGGGGATAGGGGAGAAAGAATACTTCCCACGTATTCCCTGCGTGTCGTAGAAGGCGACTAAAAGGGGAGGGAGCGGGGGGCTGGAAATCCTCCCCTCTCATTTTTTTTTAATTTTCCAAAAGAGGGAACAGAGAAGGGGCCCAGGTGAGGATATTCCCTCAAGGGCCCAGTCCTCTGCTCTCAACGCTACCTCGCTAATGCGGGAAATGGCGAATAGTATGTAAGAAATATATATATATATATATATATATATATATATATATATATATATATATATATATATATATATATATATATATTTTTTTTTTTTTTTTCATACTATTCGCCATTTCCCGCGTTTGCGAGGTAGCGCTAAGAACAGAGGACTGGGCCTTAGAGGGAAAATCCTCACCTGGCCCCCTTCTCTGCTCCTTCTTTTGGAAAATAAAAAAAAAAAAGAGAGGGGAGGATTTCCAGCCACCCGCTCCCTCCCCTTTTAGTCGCCTTCTACGACACGCAGGGAATACGTGGGAAGTATTCTTTCTCCCCTATCCCCAGGGATAATATATATATATATATATATATATGTTAAGAAAGAGGGTGACTGTATTGTTGACTGGTTGGTAAGGTTTTTTTAATGTATGTATGACTAATGGTGAGGTGCCTGAGGATTAGCGGAATGCTTGTATAGTACCATTGTATAAAGGCAAAGCAGATAAGAGTGAGTGCTCAAATTACAGCGGTATAAATTTGTTTAGTATTCCTGGGAAATTATATGGGAGGGTATTGATTGAGAAGATGATGGCTTGCACAGAGCATCAGATTGAGGAAGAGCAGTGTAGTTTCAGAAGTGGTAGAGGATGTGTGGATCAGATTTTGCTTTGAAGAATTTATTTGAGAAATACTTAGAAAAGGAAATGGATTTGTATGTAGCATTTATGGATCTGGAGAAGGCATATGATAGAGTTGATAAACATGTTCTCTTGAAGACATTAAGACTATATGGTGTGGGAGGTAAGTTGTTAGAAGCAGTAAAAAGTTTTTATGGAGGATGTAAGGCATGTGTACGCGTAGGAAGAGAGGAAAGTGATTGGTTAAAGTGAATGTTGGTTTGCGGCAGGGGTGAGTGATGTCTCCATGGTCGTTTAATCTGTTTATGGATGGGGTTGTTAGGGAGGTGAATGCAAGAGTTTTGGAAAGAGGGGCAAGTTT
>NC_092242.1:29342152-29347152 GCF_036320965.1 Panulirus ornatus | reverse complement strand
ATACATACCTATACATTTCAAGTTTTATATACATATACATACACAGACATATACATACATACACATGTACATATTCGTACTTGTTGCCTTTATGCCATCTCTTCCCCCCCACCCCCCCACCCCCCCACCCCCTTACGCGTGCTCGAGGTAGCACTAGGAAATGACAACAAAGGCCACATTCGTTGACTCTCATTCTCCAGGTGTCATGCATAATGCACCCAAACCAAAGCTCCCTTTCAACATCCAGGCCCCACAAAACTTTTCATGGTTTACCCGAGATACTTCACATGCCCTGGTTCAATCCAATGACAGCACGTCGACCCCAGTATACTACATCGTTCCAATTCACTCTATTCCTTGCACGCCTTTCACCCTCCTGTATGTTCAAGCCTCGATCGCTCAAAATCTTTTTCACGCTATCCTTCCACATCCAATTTGGTCTCCCACTTCTCCTCGTTCCCTCCATCCAATTTGGTCTCCCACTTCTCCTCGTTCCCTCCACCAGTGACTCATATATCCTCTTTGTCAATCTTTCTTCACTCATTCTCCCCATGTGACCAAACATTTCAATACACTCTCTCCTACTCTCTCAACCACACTCTTTTTATTACCACACATCTCTCTTACCCTTTTAGTACTTACTCGATCAAATCACCTCACACTGCATACCGTCCTCGAATATTTCGTTTCCAGCACATCTACCTCCTCTGCACAGTCCTATCTATAGTCAATACCTCGCAACCATATAGCATTGTTGGATCCACTATTCCTTCAAACATACCCATTTTTGCTCTCCGAGATAATGTTATTGCCTTCCACATATTCTTCACCGCTCCCAGAACCTTCGCTCCCTCCCCCACCCTGTGACTCACCTCCGCTTCCGTGGTTCCGTTCACTTCTGAATCCACTCCCAGATATCTAAAACACTTCCCTTTGTCCAGTTTTTCTCCATTCAAAGTTACCGCCCAATTGACTTGTCCCTCAATCCTACTGAACCTAATAACATTGCTCTTATTCACATTTACTCTCAGCTTTCTTCATCCACACACTTTACCAAAACCAGTCACCAACTTCTGCAGTTTCTCACCGGAATCTGCCACCAACGCTGTATCATCAGCGAACAACGGCATACTCACTTCCCAAGCCCTCTCATCTACAACAGATTGCATACTTGCCCCTCTCTCCAACGTTCTTGCATTCACCTCCCTAACAACCCCACCCATAAACAAATTAAAAAACCCATGGAGCCCATCACACACCCCTGCTGCAAAGCGACATTCACTGGTAACCAGTCACTTTCCTCTTCCAACTCGTACACATCCCTTACATCCTTGATAAAAAATTTTCACCCCTTCTAGCAACTTTTCCCCCTACACCAAATACTCTTAATACCTTCCGCAGAGCATCTCTATCAAGTCTGTCATATGCCTTCTCCAGATCCATAAATGCTACAGACAAATCCATCTGTTTTTCTATTGTATTTCTCACATACATTCTTCAAAGCAAACACCTGATCCACATATCCTCTACTCCTTCTAAAACCCTCACTGCTCTTCTCCAATCTGATGCTCTGTACATGCCTTCACCCCCTCAATCAATCACCCTCCCAATAATTTCCCAGGAATACTCAACCTACTTATACCTCTGTAATATGAGCACTCACTCTTATCCCCTTTGCCTTTGTACAATGGCACTTGCAATGCATTCCGCCAATCCTCAGGCACCTCATCATGAGCCATACATATATTAAATATCCTTAACAACCAGTCAACAACACAGTCACCCCCTTTTTTAATAAATTCCAGGCAATACCATCCAAACCCGCCGTCTTGCCGGGTTTCATCTTCTGCAAAGATTTCACTATCTCTTTTCTGTTTACCGAATCTTTCTCCCTAACCATCTCACTTGGCACACCTCCTCGAGGAAAGCACCCTATATCTGCCACTCTATCATCTAACACATTCAAAAATCCTTCATGATACTCACTATATCTGCTTCTCACATCACCACTACTTGCTATTACCTCCCCATTAGCACCCTCCACCGATGTTCCATTTTGTTCCCTCGTCTTACGCACTTTACTTACCTTCTTCCAAAACATCTTTTTATTCTCCCTAAATTCTAATGATGCCCCTCTCACCCCAACTGTTTATTTGTCCCTCTTTTTCACTTCTTGCACCTTTCTCTTGACCTCCTGCCTCGTTCTTTTATACATCTCCCAGTTATTTGCACTATTTAACTGCAAAAATCGTCCAATTGCATCTCTCTTCTCTTTCGCTAATAATTTTACCTCCTCATCCCACCATTCACTACCATTTCTAATCTGCCCACATCCCACGCTTCTCATGCCACTTGCATCTTTTGCGCAAGTCATCACTGCTTCTCTAAATACATTCCATTCCTCCCCTACTCCTCTTACGTCCTTTGCTCTCACCTTTTTCCATTCTGCACTCAGTCTCTTTTGGGAAAGTGTGTGAAAAGTGTGTGAAAGAGGAAAGCTGAGAGTAAATGTGAATAAGAGCAAGGTTATTTGGTACAGTAGGGTTGAGGGACAAGTCAAATGGGAGGTATGTTTAAATGGAGAAAAACTGGAGGAAGTGAAGTGTTTTAGATTATCGGGAGTGGATTTGCAGCGGATGGAACCCTAGAAGCGGAAGTGAGTCACAGGGTGGGGAGGGGGCGAAAGTACTGGGAGCGTTGAAAAATGTGTGGAAGGCGAGGACATTATCACGGAAAGGAAAAAAGGTATGTTTGAAGGAATAGTAGTTCCAACAATGTTATATTGTTGCAAGTCGTGGCTATAGATAGAGTTGTGCGGAGGCGGGTGGATGTTGTTTGGAAATGAGATGTTTGAGGACAATAATTGGTGTGAGGTGGTTTGATCGAGTAAGTGATGAAAGGGTAAGAGAGATGTGTTTGGGAATAAAAAGAGTGTGTTTGAGAGGGCAGAAGAGTGTGTATTGAAAATGGTTTGGTCACATGGAGAAGAATGAGTGAGGAAAGATTGACAAAGAGGATATATGTGTCAGAGGTGGAGGGAACGAGAAGTGTGAGACCAAATTGAAGTGGAAAGATGGAGTGAAAAAGATTTTGAGTGACCGGGGCCTGAACATGCAGGAGGGTGAAAGGCGTGCAAGAAATAGATTGAATTGGAACGATGTGGTGCACCTAGGTCGACGTGCTGTCAATGGATTGAACCAGGGCAAGTGAAAGCGTCTGGGGAAAAACTATGTAAAGTTTTAGAGGTTTAAAAATGTGGAAAGGAGCTGTGGTTTCGATGCATTATACATGACAGCTAAAAACTGAGTGTGAACCACTCACTCTCCTCTTTTTCCTACTGTTGGACATTCCCTCATTCACAGACTTTCTCGCCAAAAGAGGACGACGATAAGATGTATACAATAAAATCAAAATTATAGTGATCAGTAAAGAGGTTATAATAGCAGGAGACTTCAACAGTCTAAACATAAACTGGAACACGTTAACGGTGACCGAGAGGGAACGAGACTAACGGAACTGATTGAAGACGCTTTTCTAGAACAGTTGATTAAAATCCCAACTAGATGCGAAAACATTCGTGATATTTTCCTCACCAGTGACAAACATTAATCAACTCTTGCGATTTAGATTATGAAATAAATGACAACAAACTTTTGATCCTAGATACATGCGAGCAAATTTTGAAAGCATTAGACTGAAATTCGCAAAACCAGTTGAACATAACTTTTTGACGTTCTACAAACACACTACCTGAGATTGAAAATAAACATTCCACGAATTTCGGAGAGAACTTGCAATATATTTAAACTTATCATGGATGAATAGGATGATAGAAGGACTGATTTGCCAGAAGAAAACATCAGAAAATCATAAAACCCATATGGAACCGATAAGAATTGCTAGGACAATCAAAATTCAAAGAAAGTGTAAAAGGCGGTCATTAGACTGAGTAAACGCGAGGAGGAAAAAAAGAGTTTCCTTAAAAGTTAAGAATAATCCTAAGGAATTCTTCAAATATATAAGACAAAGGAAGACTGCAAAGAAGGAATTGGACCATTTCAAAACGAACAAAGACACAACCAGCTACTGACGACACGGGAAAATTTCTCACATAATGATTATTCTGTTATCACCGTATTCACAATTGTAGAAACATCTCGAATACCGCAACCAATGAAATGTTTCAAAGGATCGGATGAAGAAGGTTTTATGGTTAGAGAAATAAAACCCATGAATACTTTAATACCTGGACCAATAAAATCCTAATAAATCTAATGGCCCAGGGAACTTAAGCTTCAAAATTTTTTAATGTCAGGAGACAGCCGATATACCCCATAACAAAAATATCAACAAACCTCAATCGGATGGTCAGGGGCAAACTGACAGGAAACTTGCATATGTTACTCCTATATAAAAAAAAGGAGACAAAAGGTGTGCTTGAACTACCGCCCAATTAGCCTTACGTCATTGTTAGGTAAAATGATGGCAAAAATAATGAGATAAAACTGTCAAGTTTGTAGAAGAAACAAAATCATATCGGACAACCACACGGTTTCCGCTAAAGAAGATCCTGCCTGACGAATTTGCTGAAATTCGTTAATGTTATCTATCAGAACTAAGACGAAATGTTACCAGTAAATGTAGTATATATTCAGATTTCAAAAGCTTTTTGATAAAGCACCTCACAAGAGACTAATAAAAAACTCAGAGCACACGGAATCGGTGAAGAACTCTGCACATGGATGAGAGACTGGCCTACTGGAAGAAAGCAGCGTGTACTATTAAACAGCGAAGCTTCAGATTGGCGAGACGTAACGAGTGGTGTGCCACAGGGGTCGGTCCTGGGCTAATTCTTTTCATGATATACATTAATGACCTAGAACTCGGTCTCATATCTAAGCTCTCTAAATTTTGCTGACGTTACTGAACTAGGCGGCAGAGTGTAAACAGGCGGACTGCAAAATGATTCAAGAGATCCTAACATACTGGCCGAAATGGTC